>NC_139527.1:8053917-8183985 GCF_947247035.1 Vipera ursinii
AACTTGCGGACCAAGTGTGCAAACTGAATCATGCACAGCCCTCGGAAATCAGATCTTGTCAGGATTCACTAGAAGTTGATAAACCCACATTATTGCTCCAGCTTCTCCGCGGAGTTGATCAGCTCTGCAAATATTGACACAGCGCTGCCTTCTGCTCAGAATATATATATATATATATATATATTTCCGCAGAAAGGAATTGCTGTATATAGAGATGACTTCGCCAAGCAGATACAAGCGGGCGCCACCTTTGCTGAAGCTGGGAGAGGCGGTTGGTCTCAGACCAAAAGTTGGCAATATGGCCCCTCAAGGCCCCTGACTTGGGGAAAAAGAGGGGAAACAAACTCCGTCAACCTGCAAAGACGCTTTGCTTTCAAGACAGGAAAAAAAAACTTTCTTGACAGAATAAAAACTCTTCACTTCCAGAAAAGCTGTGGCTAAAAGTTAAAAAGAAAGAAAGAAAGAATTGGAAACCCCTTGGCGAGGGAAAGCTTTAATTACTGAGGCAATGTTGGCGTGACAGAAACATCTCCCCTCAGTTCCATGTGGCTGCAGGCAGCTGAGAGATTTATTTTTATAAGGACTGTTAATGCTCCTTATATTTTAAGTCCATCTGGATGCCCTTTTTTTTCTCCTTTTACCTGTCAAATTTCTCTTTACAGGTGGGGGAGACGCAGTGCCCCATTTTCTTCCATGAGAATGTAGACAGGATTTATTATTTATTCATCAAAGCTGTCAAGCAATAAGATTCTATTAGGCTAATAAAGGACTTTTAAGGTAAACAATGCCTCAGAGTCACTTGAAAAGCCGTCGGAAACTTGACAAAAGCAGCCTTCTGGTGAGCGGCTTTAGGCTGGATTCGTGCATCACCATAAGCCGGGAGATACAACCTGGTTTGCTTTCGGGTGTGCCGTGATGTAGCTCTGCTAGTCAGACCAGTTTTTCTCCTAGCCCTGCCTATGAATTTTGGGGGGAGGGGGGTGCAGAGCCCCCATGACAGAGTTTAGGGGTGCCCTCAGGGTAAGAAAAAAAAGGTTGCATGCGGTGTCAAAAGAATGATTGGCCATGTTTATTTAAGGGGTCCAAGGGTCCTTCATAATGACTTCCAGAACGAATCATGAATCCTGCTGCAATCAGGCTGCATGCGAGAAGAAATAAAATGGCAGAGTTTGTGGAAAGTAATGGATGATGTAATTACATATCTCCTGTCTTCTCAGGGTGAAGAGGCTTCCATGGTGCCTGAAAATTTGGCAACTGAACCTGAGACGGACCAGATCCATCCCCAGCCTTTACCTGGCTCACATTGTCTACTACAGAGGTAGGCAACCTTGGCTCTTTTACAACTTGTGGACTTCAACTCCCAGAATTCCTGAGCAGCCATGCTGAGGGAAAGCTAAGTTTCCAAGCTAAGCCATGCTGGCTCAGGAATTCTGGGGAGTTGAAGTCCACGAGTCATAAAAGAGCCAAGGTTGCCTACCCCTGGTCTAGTAGTTCAACCTTCAACGGTTCCCCATTCTTGCAGGAAGTTTCAAGCTTGTGGCTTCTGCACACAATGCCAAGTGCCCCCAACTGAGAATAACAATATTTCAGACTTGGACGGGACCTTGGAGGTCTTCTACTGGGGGCCAACCCCCTGCTCAAGCAGGAGACCCTATACCAGGGGTAGGCAACCTCGGCTCTTTTATGACTCATGGACTTCAACTCCCAGAATTCCTGAGCCAGCTGGCTCAGGAATTCTGGGAGTTGAAGTCCATGAGTCATAAAATAGCCGAGGTTGCCTACCCCTGCCCTATACCATCCCAGACAAATGGCTGTCCAGTTTCTTCTTGACAACCTCCAGCGATGGAGCTCCCACAACTTCTGAAGGCAAGCCGTTCCACTGGTTAATTGTTTCCTTAGTTCCAGGTTGCTTCTCTCCTTGATTGGTTTCCATCCGTTGGTTCTTGTTGTGCCTTCTGGTGGTTTAGAATAGAACAGAGCTGGAAGGGACCTTGGGGGGCTTCTAGTCCAGCCCCTGATCAAGCAGGAGAACCTATACCATTTCAGACAACGACTGTCTAGTCTCTTCTTAAAATCTCTAGTGATGGAGCGCCCATGATTTCTAGTGGCAAGCTGTTCCACTGGTTAATTGTCCTCACTGTTAGGAGGTTTCTCCTTAATTCCAGGTTGCTTCTCTCCTTGGTCAGTTTCCAACCATTGTTTCTCGTTCTGTCCTCTGGTGCTTTGGAGAGTAACGTGACCTCCTCTTCTTTGTGGCAGCCCCCTCAAATACTGGAACACTGCTACCCTCTCTCCCTATTTCTTCTTTTCTTTAGAGTAGCCAAATCCAAGTCCCACAGTCATTCTTCGTATGTTTTAGTCTCAGGCCTTGGATCATCTTAGTTGCTCTTCTCTGAACTTTTTCCAAGTTCCCTTTGGAGAATAGGATGACCCCCTCTTCTCTGTGGCAGCCCCTCAGATATTGGAACCCTTTTATCATGCCAATCCGATTCCTTCTTTTCATTAAAAAGGAACCAGGGAGAAACTTTCCCAGTCATCAGCCGAAGTGCTACTTCTTGAAAAATGGTGTAATGTGGAATGAGAAAGAAGATGAAGAAGCAGGATTGCCAGTTCAGCAGAAAAAAAACCCCTTATACTTAGATGAGGCAGGAATGGGGTCAGACAAAGGACGGTGGTTTGGAACCCATCTGAACGATTATTTCTACTGTTTTCAGAGGGTCAACAAATCAAGAGTGGTGTTAGACTAATGAGGAATGACATTCAGAAGCAGGACTCTGGAGCTGGGCTTTGCCCCAGAGGCATAGATACTCAAGGAATTCATAGCACCCAGCCTCTGCCAACCTAAACCGCCTTCCCTTCCAGACCTGCTGGAAAGTAGTCTATCTAGGCTACTGAACTGATCTTTAATCAAGAGGGGAAAGAAAGAAAGAAAGAAAGAAAGAAAGAAAGAAAGAAAAGAAAGAAAGAAAGAAAGAAAGAAAAGAAAGAAAGAGAAAGAAAGAAAGAAAGGAAGGAAGGAAGGAAGGAAGGAAGGAAGGAAGGAGAAGGAAGGAGAAGAAAGAAAGAAAGAAAGAAAGAAAGAAAGAAAGAAAGAAGAAAGAAAGAAGAAAGAAAGAAAGAAAGAAGAAAGAAAGAAGAAAGAAAGAAGAAAGAAAGAAAGAAAGAAAGAAAGAAAGAAAGAAAGAAAGAAAGAAAGAAGAAAGAAAGAAAGGAAGGAAGGAAGGAAGGAAGGAAGGAAGGAAGGAAGGAAGGAGGGAGGGAGGGAGGGAGGGGGGAGGGAGGGAGGGAGGGAGGAAGGAAGGAAGGAAGGAAGGAAGGAAGGAAGGAAGGAAGCAAGGAAGGCCAATAAAAGCAGGCTGGATCTGGTTTGCTGGATTTCAACCATCATCTGAAGGAGGGTGATATTTTTTTTCAGAGATGGGTTCTGAGAAAGAAGTGATTCATCCCTTGGATGATTCCAGATATTCTTTTGTGCATGCTACCCCTTTTTAAGATGGGGTAATGAGAAGAAGTGGTTAGAGTTTTGCATGGATGTGAAATGGATCCATCAAAGCAAGATCTCAGATGGTGGAACCCAAAACCAGATGTTCTAGGTGTGAAGATAAAAGAAAGAGACATCAATACATTGGCCTTAGATCGGGGGCATCCAACGATGGCAACTTTAAAGACTTCTGGACTTCAGCTCTCAGAATTCCCGAAGGGGAGGCTGTGGAATTCTAGAAGTTGCAAGTCCACAAGTCTTAAAGTTGCCAAGGTTGGACAAGCCTATCTTAGATGTAGTATTTTTCTAGAGAAGAGAAACACAGCATCAGCCACTATGGTTGAGTTTTCCACTTTTATGAGCTTCTCAAAACCCAAGAAATGATGAGCTTGCAAAACTTGAATAGCTCAGAATATCAGCACATTCCTCCATAATCAGAAAAATGACTGTCCACCTCCTTCGTTTATCAAATGATTTTCACCAAGGGAATTCAGAAATTTCCACCCTCAACTGAGAGAGGAAAAAAAAAACAGAAGCAGGAGTATCGAACAGCTGACATGTCTGTAACTCAATCCCTTTTTCCTTTGGATAAATCCAGCGATGGAAGACCTTGTGATAATCTATTGTTCCTTCCCCATCTACAGCTGCAACCAGCCAGAAAACTCGGAGATGGAAGAAACGGTTAATCATCTTTTGCTGTCCCTAAAATCCTAACTCAACGACCTGCCTCAAAATACCAGAAAGTGTTTTGAAACTCAACTCATAGAAACCACCCCACAACAAATATAACCTTCAGGTTAGTTGATTTAGCCAGGACAAGAATTTAGCCACGGAGTTGTTGCAGATGTTACAACCTTTCAGTTGGTTGGAAAAGCATGCTGGGATGCCATTCATTTTTAAAAAAAACCTTTCCATACAATTACAAGCCAAGGAGGGGAGGGGAAAAAAAATCAATTTTCTTAATTTACCCCACCCTCCCGCCTGAGAGTCAGCATCTGCAGCAAATCAATTAGTAATCCTATTATATTGCAGATGACAGAAAATATGGCAGTGAACCAGCAACGTCTCCTTCCATAACAAAGCAGAGATGGTACAGAGACCTTGTTTCTACTATCTCAGTCTCTTGCCAAGATCTAAGGATTTGTAAGAAACCAACTCATTTAATAACCATGTAACTAGAGCAATATTTTTATCAATAGATCTCGCTTTCTATTTTTCTCTCTCTTTCTTTCTCTTTTGCTTTCTCTTTCTCTCTCTCTCCTGTTCTCTTTCTTTCTCTCTTTCTTTTTCTTCTCTTTTTGTTCTTTCATTTTTTCTTTCTCTTTCCCTATTTCTATCTCTGTGTGTGTCTCTTTCTCTCTCTTTCTTTCTCTCCCCCCACCTCTCTTTATTTCAATTTAATATTTCCAGAAGCCCATGTGCTTTTCCAGACAAATATTCGAAAACAAAGAAACAGTGAAGAATTAAATTTTGTCAGAGAAAGATGGGCACTGCCTCTGACTTCATTCAACATCATAAATTGACTTTGAGTGGATTTTGGACATTGGCTTCTATAGAAATCCAACCCAGGTCCTTTCTTACTTTTTTTGAAACATACCCAACTCTCCCTATGCTGCATTACATTAAACATGCATTGAAACATTTAAATCTAAGTCCAATTTCATCTTTGATATTTCTATAGCTGTCAAGCCCTTGATCATGGGCCTAAAACCCAAAGCAGCTGATTTTTCAAAAATGATTCTCATAGTCTACATCAGGGGTGTCAAACTGCCATGCCCACCCCATGACCGGCAATGGAAAAAAAAGTCGCGACACGTTGCGACACGTCACGTGACTTGCGAGTTTGACACCCCTGGTCTACGTGTTTAGCAAGATTTTTTTTTTATTAAAGAGTTTTACAAAAACAAAATTTTACAATATATCCCCAAATCCCTCCCACCCCAAACCCACCCACCTCCCCCCCCCACTTCCCAGAGCTAAATACAGGATTATAGTTACAATAATCATATTCTAAATAAAAATTATGCATAATATACAATTAACCAAATTCGTAATGTGCTTTAACTCCCCTTTAACGTAACTACAAACAAAGTACCAATAACAATATCCCACTAAAATCTACTCATAAGCTAAATGGAACTTTTTAGTCCCATATTTGTTCTGAATATAATTTATCCATCTCCTCCAAACTGAAATATATCTTTCCTGTGAATTAGCAAGATTGATTAAGGTAGGGTTTCAAGCAGTGGTGGCATTCGAATATGTGAACAACCAGTTCTCTGTGTGTGGATGCCTCTTCCGGAAGTCCATTCTGGGCCCAGGCAACAAAAATTAGCTACCGGTTCTGCCGAAGTGGTGAGATCCGGCTGAATCCCACCACTGGTTACAAGAATTGCACCAGCTCATCTATTTTCCCTCTGCAATTAACAACCATGTACACCAGGATGGAGGATTCTTTTACTTTTTCACTGCCTCCCTGCGTATCAGCGAGAATTAAGGAGTTTGCAAATGATGGTTTGCAGAATCATCTCCTGATTTAGACTAGAATAGAATAGAACTGGGAGGGACCTCGGAGGTCTTCTAGTCCTCCAAATAATATATATAAAATTTGGAGAACTAGAAGACCCCCAAGGTCCCTTCCAGCTCTATTCTAGTCTAGTCTAAATCAGGAGATGATTCTGCAAACCATCACTTGCAAACAATATATATATACACGTATATACATATTAGCAATTTGAATAATTTACACAAATAATGAACTGTCGTAAGTTGTGACTATAGCCTGCGGATAGCCTTGGGATAGGCTGAAACAGGAAAGAAGATTTAACTAGCAAGGTATTCAAAAGACTTGATAAATACTTAACACATATGTATATACATATACACACATATACACATATATACATATACTGTATACATACACACACAGTCAGTTTGAGAATCACATTTCATGGAAATGTAGAGTAACCCCCTGCAATTGTTTGTCACTACAAAAGGGGGAAAAATACTGAAAGATAAGCATCGCTTACCAGTTGATGCTTCATATGGATGGTGATGAGGGGAGAGCTTGACAGATTGTGAGACAGAGTTGGTGGTGGCTCCATTGTCAAGGAGATAAGGTAGCTACTAGCAAAAATCATACACTCTTTGCAGGTAGCAGCTTCAGGAATTCTGGGAAATTAGAGCAACAGTTTATTAGTGACTTGTGGGGTATTTTGTTTCTTCAGACACCCATCTTTATTTGGGCAGGAAGGAAGGAAGGAAGGAAGGAAGGAAGGAAGGAAGGAAGGAAGGAAGGAAGAAGAAAGAAAGAAAGAAAGAAAGAAAGAAAGAAAGAAAGAAAGAAAGAAAGAAAGAAGAAAGTAAGTAAGAAAGAAAGAAAGAAGAAAGAAAGAAAGAAAGAAAGAAAGAAAGAAAGAAAGAAAGAAAGAAAGAAAGAAAGAAAGAAAGATGGGAATAAGAGGAAGGGAGGGAGGGAGGGAGGGAAGGAGGGAGGGAAGAAAGGAAGGAAGGAAGATGGGAATGAGAGAAAGGGAAGGGAAGGGGAAGAAAAGGGAAGGGAAGGGAAGGGAAGGGAAGGGAAGGAAGGAAGGAAGGAAGGAAGGAAGGAAGGAAGGAAGGAAGGAAGGAAGGAAGGAAGGAAGGAAGGAGAAAGAAAGAAAGAAAGAAAGAAAGAAAGAAAGAAAGAAAGAAAGAAAGAAAGAAAGATGGGAATGAGAGGAAGGGAGGGAGGGAGGGAAGGAGGGAGGGAAGGAAGGAAGGAAGATGGGAATGAGAGAAAGGGAAGGGAAGGGAAGGGAAGGGAAGGAAGGAAGGAAGGAAGGAAGGAAGGAAGGAAGGAAGGAAGGAAGGAAGGAAGGAAGGAAGGAAGGAAGGAAATGGAGAGGAGAGGGAAGGGGAGGGGAGGGGAGGGGAGGGAAGGGAACATCTCCAAAACATGGCACACAGTAGGTATAAAAGCACATGCAAAAAATAGTAAAGACACCGATATTTGATGGCAATGGGAATTATGGACCCAACTGTATATTTATTTCTAAAGTGTAAAATCCCAGCAGCTTCTCTGCTTATGAATGTGCTGGCCATTCTCAGCAACCTGGATATTTTGACTTCATCCCGAGAGGTTTTCAAGAAAAGACTTATCTGAAATGGTACAGAGTCTCCTGCTTGAGCAGGGGTTGGACTAGAAGACCTCCAAGGTCCCTTCCACCTCGACTCTGACTGATTGGCTGACTTCTACAGGACCTCCGAGAGAGTCTTGCTTGCTTTGAACCATTTTGCAGATCCTGGAAACTGGTTGCTTTGATTTCCCAGTTGGATCTGGAAGACATTTTTTGGCCGACAGACTTGGGTGGAGGCATCTGAGCTGCTTTTAATGACCTCGGTTCTGTATCTTTTGCCTTCCTGTATGGAAGCTGAGGAGGGCATAGAAGTCCCCCCCTTCCTCATATTAAAAGAAATAATCTTCTCCATTGTATTCCTTAAGCTCCCTAAGAAGGCCTTATTGAGAAGGACACAACCTGGCTGCCACACGCCTTCAACAACCTACAAATAAATCGATGCAAAAAAAAACTGCACGGCAAAAAGAAAAAAAAATTCCATCAAGGGCTGAGACTTTGCTGCTCGGAGAAAGATTCCCTTTCTTTCTCTTTCCCCCCCCCTCAAATTATTCTTTTGCTCCGTTATTTATAGTCCTGTTATGAAAGAGACCCATCATGTCCTAGGGAAAAATATCTATCCTTCTCAGGGGTGCCATAATTTAAACCAGAATGCCGAGACAAACCGAACGGGCGCAAGCTGTGATTAGAAAGCCAGCCAGCCAAGATATTTTCTTAGCTGGAGGGAGCGTTTGACAAGCAAAGTTTAAATACTCGGATTGCCATCTGCCTCCTTCTATTTCTCCCCCCCCCCCTGCCGCCCCGCCGCCGCCAAAAGAAGGTTAGATTTTGCTCTGCTAGCTTCACTCTCTTCTTCTGACATTTCGGATCCAGCTTTTTTTCTGGACTTTCAAAAGAGACAAATTTGCTCTCTTGCAAATGAGCTGAAAAAAGTGAGGAAATTTCTATCCGCTGTCATCGAGAAGAAAAAAAAAAGGCTGAAAAGTTTTTGACTGGTGAGAAAAAAAAAGCCTCCAGAGAAAAACTAGTAGAGAAATGGGATCCTGGCCAGGCAAAAGTGGGATTTTTGAAAGAGTTGGGTTTGGTCATTAGTCTGCCTTGCAGATATCAAAATATATGCTGTTTATCTGGGAGCAGGGGGGAGAGACTTTTCCATTGGGGCATCTACTTGAATCTCAAAAAGCAGGATTAGCATCACCAAGTCTTCTTTAAATGACATTTATAAAATTCTTGGCTGGAAGGGACCCTGGAGGTCTTTTAATCCAAAGCAGGAGTCTTCATATAAAATCCTGGGCAATGGCTGTAGAATCCTTTCTTGGAAAACTCCAGCCATGGAGCAATCCCACATCCAGGAGGCAAATTGGTCCATTTATTAGAATATCTTAGAATAGAATAGAGCTGGAAGGGACCTTGGAGGTCTTCTAGTCCAGCCCCCTGCTCAAGCAGGACAATCCTAGACCATCTCAGACAGGTGACTGTCCAGTCTCTTCTTAAAAACCTCCACTGATGGAGCGCCCACAATTTCTGGAGGCAAAGCTGTTCCACTGGTTGATTGTCCTCAGTGTCAGGAAGTTTCTCCTTAATTCCAGGTTGCTTCTCTCTTTGATCAGTTTCCAAACAATGTTTCTTGTCCTGCCCTCTGGTGCTTTGGAGAATAACGTGACCCCCTCTTCTTTGTGGCACCCCTCAAATACTGGAACACTGCTATCATGTCTCCCCTATTTCTTCTTTTCTTTAGACTAGCCAGACCCAAGTCCCGCAGCCGTTCTTCGTATGTTTTAGTCTCCGGGCCTTGGATCATCTTAGTTGCTCTTCTCTGATTTTTTTCCAAACTCTCAACATCTTTTTTGTGATATGGTGACCAAACCTGGCTGCGATATTTGAGGTGTGGTCTTACTAGGGCTTTATAAAGTGGTACTAATACTTCGTGTGATCTTGACTCTATGCCTCTGTTTTATGCCTCTGATCAATTGCTGTGAATGTCAGGAAATTCCTCCTTATTTCCAGATTGGATCTTTCTCTGAAGAGCTTCCATCCCTGGCTTCCTGTCCTGTCCTGTCCTCAGGTGCCATAGAGAATAATTTGATATCCTGTTTCCTGTGTCAGGAAATTCCTCCTGATTTCCAGATTGGATCTCTGAGGAGCTTCCATCCCTGGAAGCTAGCCATCGTATAGTTTAGCTCCAGCCCCCTAATAATCTTTGTTGCTCTTCTCTGCACTCTTTCTAGAGTCTCCACACCTTTTTCTATCATAGTGACCAGAACTGGACAAAGTCTTCTAGATGTGGCCTCAATAGTGCAGAATAGAGTGATACTGTCACTATAAAATGGTACTTGGCTCTTGGTGACTTCAAGGACGTATCCATAAAGTTTTCTTGGTGACCACATGGATGTGGTTTATCACTTGCCTTCTTGCAGAGATGTGTTTCAACTTCCCTGTCTATCTTAATCTTAGTCCTCTCCAGATGGGTTCCCATCCACAAACTAACCATGCTCAACTTTGCTTAGCAAACCACTTTGTGCCAAGAAAGCTACATGAACATGAGTCAAAAGAGATTTTATTACTAGTTTTAATTAAGGCATTGCTCAAACACATTTTTTTGACAAACCATCCTGGCTCCCTTTATTTCTTATGACCAGCTAGCATTCCTTAGATAGTTGGGTATAATGTTTTGCGTGTGTGTGTGTGTGTGTGTGTGTGTGTGTGTGTGTGTGCATGGTAAAAACCCAATCATTTTTATTTTTGTGTTTTGGAATTATGAGGGTTTTTTTTCCAAAGAACTGAATTTAACAGCTGCCATTTACCAAATGCATCAGAAGCAACATTGCTATTTGATTGAGCAAGTAACGGGAGACTTAAACGATTGTTAATAGCGAAGTGTTGTTGCTAAGCCCTTTTATAATATAGGCTTTCGTTTCTGGTTTTTGCTGGGGGGAGAAAAAAGATTCCCTATGGAGAAGTGGATTGTGGGGAGCAATGGAGTTTATCCATTTCAGCATTGCTATTTGCAGCAGGATTTTTCAAGCAAGCCATTAAAAAGTGTGAGAGAGAAACGAACTCTGAGCTTGGTTGTTTTCTTGCAGATGTTTCATTACCCACATTAAGTAACAACATCAATGCTAGCATTGCATACCATAGCATAGAGCACATTATATTCATAATATTTACAATGGTACTTATAACTTAGAAGGAGAAGAGTGTAAATGACTTCTTGTATTTTTTTCTTTTTTTCCCCCTTCAGCTTCTCTCTTGTCTGAAGTGATATAGTTCTCCTGCTTGAGCAGAGGGCTGGACTAGAAGACCTCCAAGGTCCCTTCTGTTCTATTCCTATTCTGTTTTACTCCATTTCGTTCTGTTCCATTCTATTCTATTCTTGCATTTTTAGTTTTATCTTTTATTCCTGTTTTTCCTTTCTTACTTTATATTAGTATGCATTAGTTTTTAATCTCCCTTTTTTTTGTAAAAAAAAACTTAATAAAAATTGCATTTAAAATAAAGAATTCTCATCAAAGGAAATGCTGGGCTAGAGAATTCTGTGAGTCGAAGTCCATATATCTGAAAATGTAGTCCAGGTTGTGAAAGAAATGCAATCTAACTTACAAAGGTGCTTTTTTCAAAAGGCGACTGGACTTTCTTTGTTTTTTTCCTTGAAGACATTTCACTTCTCAATTCAAGAAGCTTCTTCAGTTCTTGTAGTCATTTTATACTTGTAGTCATTTTATAAGAGTTAAAGTGCGATAGACTTAATAGCTTATTGTTTGCATATGGTAGATTATGATTGTTGTTACTTTTATACCTTGTATTTAGCTCTGGGAAGTCGGGGAGGGGGGAAGGGGAGGGTGGGAGGTGTTGGGGTGGGTTGGGAAGAGGGGAGGGGGTTGGGAGGGGTTTTGTTTTGTTAAAGATAAAATGTACTGAAAAACTTTTCAATAAAAAAAAGAAGCTTCTTCAGTTGTGTTCTTCAAGCTTCTTGAATGAGTAGCGAAATGTATGCTTACGCTATTGAGAACAAACAACAAAATTTCATTCTTAATGTGTGCCAATGTGCCCACAGTAAAAAAAAAAGAAAAGTCAATAAAGGTTTTTGATGAAAAACAAAGAAAATCCAGCTGCCGTTTGGAAAAAGCGCCTTTGGGACAACCAGGACTGGGTGACTGAGAATCTCCGTAGACAATCCAAGTGACCTTTTGCCTAGTCAATACGTAAAACAGGTCTACTCTCTTGAAATAAACTTCCAGAACTTGCAGGTGAGGCTGCGGCAGGGCGGAGAAAAATTAGCCGCTCCCTGGATCTGTTTCATTCCATTCATAACTTCCATAAATAAATCCGTTTTGACAAGCAAGGCGGGTGGAGGACACCTTATGAACAGGCTTGGAAATTTCCCAGGTCAGGGAAGAATTTGAGTGATCTATTGCTGCAAGTTTCCACCATTTAAATCCATGGTCAGTGCCCAGAGTAAACAGATTCTAAGAGCCTTATCTGCTCCTGGGTGAGGTGTAAATTAGACCTTGGCTTCTGGGAAAAGGGAAAGAGGAAGGATGGCGTATCACAGAGTTAAATTAGCGTGAGTCCATCCTGCCGATTTAAAGTTCAACGAGATAAGGGAAGCGGAGAGAGCCCGTTGAGAGGGGTGACTGAGCATTTTCAATGAGAATCTTTGATGATGATGATGATGATGATGATGATGATTTGAATGTCATACTGTCCATCCAGATGACAATTGGCTTGGGAAAAACCCTTCTCCACTTTAAAAGGAGGTTTCCGTCAGGACTGAAAAATGCAACTTTGGGGTCCTTGAGGAGGAGCGATGAGGAGGACCAAACCAAGTGGGCTGTTTTAAAATTAATTCCTTCCTTCCATTCTTCTTTCCTTCCTTCTTTCCTCTCCTCTCCTCCTCTCCTTTACCCTTCCTTTCTCTTCTCTTCCTTCACCCTTTCCTTTCCCTCCTTCCCTTCCTTCCTTCCTTCCTTCTTTCCTCTCCTCTCCTCCTCTCCTTTACCCTTCCTTTCTCTTCTCTTCCTTCACCCTTTCCTTTCCCTCCTTCCTTCCTTCTTTCCTCTCTTCTCCTCTCCCTTTTACCCTTCCTTTCTCTTCTCTTCCTTCACCCTTTCCTTTCCCTCCTTCCTTTCCTTCCTTCCTTCTTTCCTCTCCTCTCTTCTCCTCTCCTCCTCCCCTTTACCCTTTTCTCTACTCTTCCTTCACCTTTCCCTTTCCCTCCTTCCCTTCCTTCCTCCATCCCTCCCTCTGTCCCATATCTTAAAATTGCTGAAATTGAGAAACACTGTGTGAAGTCAAGCAAACCTATCCAATCTCATATTCAGGAATAACCACAAGCGTGTTGTGATTTTAAGGGGACTTACTTGGTGTCCAATGGTTTGATGCTATGGAAGTACTGATGCATAGAATGATAGAAGAGACCCACAATTGTAATCCAGGCTGTAAAGAAGGCAAAATGTGTCAGTATCAGGATCACAGTAATGCAGGAGGTGAAACCCAGTACTTAAAGCTACCTTGGATGCCAATAACTTTATCCTTTTTCATCCTGGGTCACTACTGCTCTAACTGTTGTAAGCCACCCGGGGTCTCTTGAATAGTGAGATGACATATAACTTTAATAAATTACATAAATAAATAATATCAAGGTTTGACTCTGAGGAGACCCTCTACAGCAGGGGTCCCCTACCCCCAGTCCGTGAACCAGTACCGGGCTGCAGCATGCCAGCAACCAGTCTGCACAAACAACCGGTTTGCACATCCAGGCAGGCAGCACACAAAACCACACCCCCTCTGGTCCGCGGAAAAACCTCCCTCCATGTAACTCAGACATGTCAAGCACAAGGCCGGGGGCCCGGATCCAGCCCGCGAAGTGGTTTCATGCGGCCCGCGAAGCCATCCTGGAAACAGTGAGGGAACGGCCCCCACTGCCTTGGCCCTGGCCCAGAGACCCTCCTCCTGCCAGAGACCCTCAGATCTGTCCCACTCCTTCCCGGGTCCCCATAGGCACCCTTGATGCGAACGGTGTAGAGCTGGCCACGCCCACCCAGTAGGCCATACGCACTCTAGCCACGCCCACCCAGTAGGCCACGCCCACCCAGGCCACACCCACCCGGCCCACTGAGGGCAACCGCAATGCTGATGCGGCCCTCAATGAAATTGAGTTTGACAACCCTGATGTAACTGGTCCCTGGTGCCCAAAAGTTTGGGGACCTGTAGATCATTGTGGAAAAGGGGTTTGAAAAATAGGAAGGATTGGTGTGAATTTGCCACCAGTTGAGACAATCGAAAGAAGTTAAAGTGCTCAAGAATTCATTCATCTGTTGGAAAATCTTGATTGGAGCTGCAAAAATCTTGATGACCACTAGATGACAAAGCAGTATGGGGAAAAAAGTAACTCTTTGCCGCCTTCCAATGGCCACACCGATTTTTGCAAGGCAAGAAACAATTCAGTTTCCCATTTCCCCTCGATTAACAGGTTTCTCAGCAATCCAAACAAGGAAAGACGTATTTGACCCAATCATCAGAAGGGCAATTCGGAAGAAAGATGGTTTCTCCTGGCCCCTTCCTTGGCCTACCTGATGGGGTGGATGTTAATTCCCATAATCCCCAGCCATATGGTGGAAAACCTTGGCTGGCAGGAGAAAGCCAAAGGCGGCAGATTTGACCTTTCTTTCCTTCTGCTAAATTATTCCCTTACCTGAATATTGGAAAGCTTCTCTGGGTATAGAAATATAGCTCTGTCCTTGTAATGGGAAGCGATATTGAGGCACATTCAGGAGCTGAGGAGGCATTTTAACCAGGGAATAATCTGTATAATAATGCAAACATTGATCAAAACCCAAAGGAAAAGGAGAGCAAAGCCATTAGTTAATTCCTGCGTATTGTTGAGCCCCCAGGTCTGTTCTTTTAACATTTTTAGCGATCAGGGTCTTTTGAAACAAACCAGCGGGGGGGGGAAGGGAAATATACTAGAGTTTTAAGCAGAAAAAAAAAGACGGAACTTTATCATTTTGCAACAGGTAAAAAAAAATGGAGAACCGAAGAAGGAGAAATGTGGGGGAGTTTTTTCTTTCTTTTGTTCTCTGTTGTTTTGTGGTGACTGGATTTACATTTTGATCTATACTGCTGAGTGTGGAATTTTAATCGCCTTCCAGCGCAAGGCGAACAGACCTGGAAGAATCAAGGCTGATGCATGATACTGTAGCTCAGACATGTCAAACACAAGGCCCGGGGGCCAGATCCGGCCCGCGAAGTGGTTTCATGCGGCCCGCGAAGCCATCCTGGAAACAGTGATGGAACGGCCCCCGCTGCCTTGGCCCTGGCCCAGAGACCCTCCTCCTGCCAGAGACCCTCAGATCTGTCCCACTCCTGCCCAGGCCCCCATAGGCACCCTTGATGCCAACGATGTAGAGCTGGCCACGCCCACCCAGTAGGCCATACGCACTCTAGCCACGCCCACCCAGTAGGCCACGCCCACCCTGGCCACACCCACCCAGCCCCCTGAGGGCAACCGCAATGCTGATGCGGCCCTCAATGAAATTGAGTTTGACACCCCTGCTGTAGCTATATCCACCAGCAGGCTCATCAAGCGACAACACACAATGCCTGTGTGAAGGGCAAGACCTTAAGAAAACCCACTTTGGAAGACCTGAACTAAGTCAACCAAGGCTGACGTTTCTTCTCTATTTTTCATTTCTCCTTCTTCCTTTCCTGGATTCATCATAGAGGTTCCTCAAGGAGGGATGAGCTTTCCATCCCAGGAAAAAACGGGAAAGGAAAATTTCATGCCCTCCTTCAGCAAGTGAAAAGCCACAGAGGTGGCTTTGTTCAATTATTATTTATTTATTTATTTATTTATTTATTATTTATTATTTATTTATTATTTATTTATTATTTATTTAATTAATTAATTAAATTTATGGGCCGCCCTTCTCCCTAAGGACTCAGGGCAGCTCACAACAATAAAAATTAAAAACATAAAATGGAAAATTTAAAAAAGAATTAAACAATAAAACAAATTTAATAATTATATGACAATTTAAAAACCGATAAAAGCCCAATTAAAAAACCGTAGTCAGTCCGGGCCCGCTTGTGGGAACAACCAGGTCTTCAGGTCACGGCGGAAGGACCGAAGGTCAGGGGCCGTCCGCAGCTCCGGGGGCAATTCGTTCCAGAGGGTCGGCGCGCCCACAGAGAAGACTCTCCCCCTGGGGGTCGCCAGCTGGCATTGCCTGGCCGACGGAACCCTGAGGGGGGCCAACTCTGTGGGAGCGAACTGGGCGATGGGAGGTTGACAATGGCAGCAAGTGGTCTCGCAAGTACCCCGGGCCTAAGCCATGTAGGGCTTTAAAGGTTATTACCAGCACCTTGAATCGCACCCAGAGGGCAACCGGAAGCCAATGCAACTCGCGCATGAGAGGTGTAATGTGGGAGTACCGAGATACTCCCATAAGCACCCGCGTGGCTGCATTCTGCACCAGCTGAAGCCTCCGGGTGCTCTTCAAGGGCAGCCCCATGTAAAGAGCATTGCAGTAATCCAGGCGAGAAGTGACGAGGGCGTGGGTAACCGTGCATAGGGCATCTCGGTCCAAAAAGGGGCGCAACTGGTGCACTAGGCGAACCTTTCATCTCCTGTGTCGGAGAACAAAACTGAGGCCAATAAATCTCACCTGCGACAGGTGAAGTCCCTTGGACTGTTATGGTCGAAGGGCTTCCTCCTAGATTGCGTGCGACATGAAATGTCACACTGTCAATGGTGGACACCAGCCCTCCGGCAAGGGATGCGGTCTGAAAGTAGAAATGACAACGCTGGAGTGATAAGCAAGTGATGGAGGCCTTGACTCCTGGAGAACCCCAATAATGTCTTGGAAGATATTATCCTTACGTGGTTCCTGCTGATCCAAGCGGCTATCTTGAGAACTCTTTCCACCACTTGAAAGAAAACCTACAGATGAACGGAGACAGGTTATTTGCGATGATGTGATCACCACCACCATCATCATCACTGCCTGGTGTGATTCTCCTGCAAATTATGCATTCCCGCCAGAAACCTGGGACAACTGTTTTTGCATATTGTCAATAGATATTTTATTGGGAGCCACACAGAGTTTATTATAATATGGGTGGCTATGTAAATGTTTTTTAAAAATAAATTGGTAATTGACAGATAGATGGAGAGAGAGAGAGAGAGAGACAGAAAGAGATAACAATAGAAGCCCAATAGCTAGAGAGATAGCAATAGAAGATAGATCAGTGATTGATAGATAGATAGATAGATAGATAGATAGATAGATAGATAGATAGATAGATGATAGATAGATAGAGTAGATGATAGATAGATAGATAGATAGATAGATAGATAGATAGATGATAGATAGATAGATAGAGTAGATGATAGATAGATAGATAGATAGATGATAGATAAGATAGATAGATGATAGATAGATAGATAGATAGATAGATAGATAGATAGATAGATAGAGTAGATGATAGATAGATAATAGATGGATATAGATATAGTTGATAGATAGACAGACAGATAAGGATTCCAGTGCCTGCTTTCCCATGCTCCACTTTTGAGACCTACATAAGCTGCAATCAAATGATTTTTCACAAGGACTTTGGGCCTTATACCAAAATCTTTTTAGAAAATTCAGAAGTATGGCAAGGGAGGAATTGAGTTTCACTTTTTCTTCATTAATGCAAAAATGTTTTATACTTTCTGTTTCTGCATGGCTGTGCCCACAAGACATGACCGCCACATTTCCATAAAGTCAGTTTGTATCATCCCACAGAGATACTGAAGCTCTTTTAAACATTTTAAAGGCTTTGAAACATCAAGAATAGAACTATGCTTTAAATTTCTCACATCAAAATATTTTTAAAGTCCTAAATCCATTGACAGTGCTTGCTGATACATATTCATATTCCTTTCCCATTCTGCAGTCTTCAGAAATGGATTGAGATCTGTAGACTCCCTGACACTCTAAATTAAACAAGGGAACCAACCTAGAACTAAGGAGAAATTTCCTAACAGTGAGGATGATTAATCAGAATCCTTGAGAAATTGTTGGCACTCCATCACTGGAGGCCTTCAAGAAGAGATAGGACAACCTTTTGTCTGAAATTGTATCTGGTCTTTTGCTTGAGCAGGGGGTTGGACTAGAAGACCTCCAAAACAACTTGTAGCTCACAAATCATTTTGATGTTGGGGCTGCCTCCCACTTCTCACATATGCCTGTGTCTTCATCATAGCATCATAAACTGTGTGAAAGAGACTCATTTATATATGGTTCATTTATATATGATTTCTGTTTTTGTGTGTGTCTGTGTGTTGAAAAGAATTCACTCACTGGAATTCTTCTATAAGATACTGCTTTCATCTTAATAAATCTCGATAAAGAAGAATCTGTGAAATTCAGGCTTGCAATCACTTGCAATCAGTCAAAGATGAGAACATAAACATTTCTTCTGTTAGACTAGGGATCTTCAAACTGG
This sequence comes from Vipera ursinii, assembly GCF_947247035.1. Classification (NCBI taxonomy): domain Eukaryota; kingdom Metazoa; phylum Chordata; class Lepidosauria; order Squamata; family Viperidae; genus Vipera; species Vipera ursinii. Next base: position 8,072,008 of record NC_139527.1, read on the forward strand.
GCCTTTTTATGACTCATGGACTTCAACTCCCAGAATTCTTCAACCAGCATGCCTGCCTGAGAAATTCTGGGAGTTGAAGTCCATGAGTCATAAAAGGGCTGAGTTTGAAGACCCCTGTGTTAGACGATGGATGGATGGATGGATGGGTGGATGGATGGATGGAATGTGATAGATATCCTGCTTCATAAATTTGAAAGATTGGATTGCAATTCATTCATGCCCTCTTCCTAGGCATCTGTAGAAGCCGTGGTGATCTCAAGCACATTATGATGTCATAGCTCAAATGACATGAATTTCACTAATCAATGACCTCATAACACAAGTGATGACACTTGTCCCCTGGCAGGTGCCCAATCTCTCTTGAATCCCAGAATAGAATAGAATAGAATAGAACAGAACAGAACAGAATAGAATAGGAATAAAGTACAGTAGAGAAGAGTAGAGCAGAGCAGAGCAGAGCAGAACAGAATATTTTTATTGACCAAGTATGATTAGCACACAAGGAAAATGACACTAGTGCTATAGTATTTCTATAAGGTAGAAATGAAAACAGTTTTATTTGACTAAAACAAGATGGGAACCTGCTTATAGTGCACTGCCTAATAACTAGAGGATGTTTCCCTCTATAAATTGATCAATTACCTTAGTAAACTGATTAGCAGATGAAAGAAAGTTACCTTAGTAAAGTTGATTTTTTAAAAATGGGGGAAAATTACCTCAGTAAATTAGGAAATGGCCTCAATAAGCAGATTAACGGATGAAGAAAAATTACCTCAGTAAGATTGTAGGCAGTATTTGCTGTGAGAGATTCATTAAGCATGGCATTTGAAATGTTTTTCAGATAGTCCATCGTGACATATGGGTCCTGGACACTATGTTTTCCCTCTGTGAGATTAATTATGATGGATTGGTAGGCATTTATGGAAAGCTGTAAGCATAAAATAGCAAGATTGAAAGGTCCTTCTCTTCAGGAGTGATCGCCATTGAAATAAAATGTCCTTTTCTTCAACAATGGCACTGATTCAGCATTGACCAAGGAAACAAGCTTCTTCTTTCATACATTTACTAGATAATCATTTTTAATTTGTCCACTTTTATCTTCAGGGTCTGGGCTGACAAGGAAATCTATTCTGTCTGGAGGTCCTCCCTGCAAAATTCAACTTCCTGGATAATCCATTTTATTTAGTTTATTTTGTAAATATTCTATCTGGCCTGCCAAGCCATTGATAAAGCTTGAGGGGTGGTTTCCACTTTAAATGGAGTAAAATGCAATTCAGATGCTGGTGGAATCCAATTACCTTAACTCAAATTTCTATTACAACTTTTCCTTTGAGAAAATTCCACTGCCAAAATAGCTCATTTCTCTGACTGACCCAACTTGGAAGAAGGTTTTAATTTCGACCATGAAAGGTCTCCACAGCTCATAATGTCCAATAGTTGCCTCCATTTTCCTTTCAACTCCTATCTACAACCTTGAACTTGGGCGTCTCTGGAGCAAGTCCATCCCCTTAGCCACCACACTACAATATGTACAAATTATGCATTTTAGAGAAAATAGCATGCAAATATGACAAGAGTATGTCCAATTGAACACAGTATGTGCAGATTTCTTTTTCTTTTTTTTCCAAGTTCACAGATGGATGCAGAAATCAAGTGGAATACAGTTGACATAAATGGGAAGCACAGATTTTGACCTCAGAGTTAAGCCTTATATGAAGATCAAAGCTTGTAGGTTACTTTTCTCCTTCTTTCTGGCTGCAAACATGGAATGATATAACTTTTTTTCCTCCTCTAACATAAGCAACCTGGCAATGTAACGGAAAGAATTTAAGGAATGCACCTACCACTGGAAGGGTTGCTGTTGTTTGCCATCCCCACGGAGATGTTGAAGCAAGCACTGCCTGGTCACCTAGAAACCACAGTGAGAAACATTAACCAGGACTTTCCCCTTGGCTACAGAGAACTGGGGTGGGGGATATAATCCAAGGTAAAAGTTGGTGTTATCCAGAAGAAAAGTTGAATGGCTGAATGTGAGGCTAGCTAACATTCTCCCCTGTTGCGGAGTGAACAGATGGTTGACATCACCAGCATATCTTCGATAACAAATTGTTTTCAGGAGCACCACCTCCCTAAACCTCTTTCCTGTAGACTGAATTTTTCTCTATTTTGGCTTTTAGGAATTAACCTCAGTATGGCCACACCGTGGTCCTTTCCTTCTCTGCATCACCATTCATTTTTTAACATGAAACCTTGTTTTGGCTAAGTGACATTCTCATTTTGTGGTCTAGATTTAGCGGAAGAGAGGATGGGGATACAAGAGATAAATTGGAGGGGAGACAACATAGAAATGGGTACATTGGAAAAATTCACTTCGGTATCCAGAAAGTGCCAGTGAAAAGTTCAAAATCATGTAAATATCTGGGCTGGCTAGTTCCTTGTAGAAAGCAGCTTCTTGATACAGTATTTTGGATATTGTGATCTGGGCTAGCTAGTTCGTTGTGGGAAATGGCTTCCTGAGACAGTGTTTTGAATATTATGATAATTTATTTATTTATTTTATTTTAATTCCATTTATATCTCTCCCTTCTCCGAAGACTCCCAATGGAGGCCACAGTTTAGCAAAAGGATAAATCATTTGCTTTCAGGAAAATCACATTAAATCCCTAGCCTTGTTATCTGTGAGTAGATGATCAGGGTGTTAAGGGGGAAGGTTCTGCAGTAAAATAATGCTGTTAGATACACTAGGAAAGATGGACAAATAATCTGATTTTTTACACACAGATTATGTCAGAAGCCTACACATCTATTCTAACCCCTAAATATTGAATGGGGTGATTTTTCTCCCTCAAAATGAGAATGATCTCCTGATGTTTTTAGGGTGTCTCTGTCACAACACAGTCGTCTTATCCAGCCTTTGCAAAATCTGGTTAAGAGTTAAGATTTCCCGACTCACTGGAAATCCTCCTGTCATATCACTGAGGACATTGAGCATTCTGTTCAAGGTTCAAACAAGAAAGATACCGTATTTTCCGGCGTATAAGATGACTTTTTAACGCATGAAAATCTTCTCAAAAGTCGGGGGTTATCTTATACACCCAGTCGTCTTATACGCCGGAAAATACAGTATTCAACTCCCCTTGCTGGGGTGAAACTTACCAATAAAGGTAAAGGTAAAAGTTCCCCCGCACATGCGTGCTAGTCCTTTCCGACTCTAGGGGCTGGTGCTCATCTCCGTTTCAAAGCCGAAGAGCCAGCGTTTGTCTGAGGACGTCTCCGTGGTCATGTGGCCGGCATGACTAAATGCCAAAGGTGCACGGAATGCTGTTACCTTCCCACCGTAGTGGTCCCTATTTTTCTACTTATATTTTTACATGCTTTCAAACTGCTAGGTTGGCAGAAGCTGGGACAAGTAACAGGCGCTCACTCTGCTATGCGGCACTTGGGATTCGACCCGCCAAACTGCCGACCTTCTGATCGACAAGCTCAGCGTCCTAACCCACTGAGCCACAGCGTCCCTAACTTACCAATAGCAGCTGTGAAATACTGCTTGATCTCGTTGGCAGTGAGCACTCTTTCCCATATGATGAATTCGTCAAAGGCGCCATGAATGTACCGTTTCCCTTGACGGCCTTCGGAGCCCATCAGCAAGTTCGAATTAGAGTCCCCATAGTTGTAGAAATCTTCCCCATGGGGATCAACGTTGTTCAAAGTCCCATTGATGTAGACTTTCAGGCCCTCTTTAGATTTCCAGGTAAACAGGATATGAGTCCAATGGGAACCTGAAAAACAGTGGACATGGAGGTGATGTGTGAGGGCCCACTTCAAAACCTCATCCTAAGAAACCAGAACTCATGGAAGCCATTTCTTCCAAAAGGAACTTTTATTAGGAGAAGCTGATAGCAGGCATAATAACCAGGATCTGAGGATTTCCCACTCAGATCAATAGGTTAAAAGTGTCCCAAGCAAACCCCACCCCAATAGTTCATCTGGTCAGTTCGAATGGGCCAATCCCGAGGTGTTAAGTCCGTTGTGGGAAAATGCTGATAACACCGGTGTTTGTTGGATCTTCACACCTTCCCTTCTGAACAGGAAATAAGCCAGATGCCTGGAGGCACATTCCTTTCTCCCCCACTTTTTTGCTGACATCAAGGGGAAAAGACAGTTCAAAGAGTGTGTATGCAGAGACAGCGAAAGAGTTACATTGTAGCGATAGATAATAACAAAGAGGCAGCCTGCAGCATCTTCCCCCTCCCTTCCAGGAGTATGGCGGAACCCAGAAGAATAGAATTAGAAAGAGCCCCTTAAACAATATGGGTTCTGACATGATGTCTCAATTTGTACCTTTAAGTAATAAGCGATCCTTGACTCCATTTGTTGAGAAAGGTATAGTTCACAAAAGGTCAGGTGGATTACAGTAAAACAAAGCCAGAACTGAGGGCTGTGCGCCAGAACTGAGGGCTGTGCGCCAAAACTTTACATTTAAACTTCCCCATCTCAGATACATGCCCCCCCAACCCCATCATCCAATCAGTTTCAAAGAATATGTCTTTGACTGTTCTGAATGTAAGTTGTCTTGCAGCTGCATTGTCTCGCCAAAGAAATGGCCTTCAGAGATTTCTCCAACGGTACAGCCTCAATTCAACCCTCCCAAGTCTTCCCACTCTCTGTTTCCCGCCCCCAGCCCATCCAAGGTTTACGGCAAACGGGCACCGAACACAGGAAAGCACTGGGGTGAGTTGACAGTTCTGACAGGTGACCGTCATTGTAATGGTATGTGAGAATGGCCTTGGCAGACAGGAGGAAGACCTGAAGATTAGGCAATGGTAAGATCAGAGGAAGCTGAATCTGCAGAAGAAATAAGGGTGTGGCAGGTGGCCCACACAAGGGACCTCCCTAGTACCTTGGGCTGCAGAGGAGAAGAGGGCGAGACACCTTTTCAGACCTGCAAGATCCGGCTAATGTAACCTCACAATAAGTAGCAGAGACCAACAGTGGATTTCTTGTCTTCTGTAGTTAACACTTTTGGTTACCTGAATAGTTTTGACAGCTCAATTACGTTTTGTTGTTTTTAAGAATATTGCCGATGCCTCCTGAATCACGCAGCTCAGTTCTCCACAGATAGAATGATAATTATGTATAAATGATTGTGAATGCATCAGGTTTACAAATAAGTCAGTGCATTTATTTCCGCCCATTTCCAATTAAGCTAAAATGTTAATTTTGCAGCTCTTGTGCTATGTTTTTTTTCTTTGCCAAGGCTTTGTGTCACAGAAGCTGTGGTAGCACAGTAGTTAGAATGCAGCACTGCAGGCTGACTCTGCCCACTGCCAAGAGTTCGATCCTGACTGGCTCAAGATTGACTTCCGAGGTGGGTAAAATAAAGACCCAGATTGTTGGGGGCAATATGCTGACATAGGGCTATAAAGTGGTATAGAAGTCTAAATGCGATTGCTATTTAAAGACTTTCTGGCCTATAAATACATTTGCTTTTGATCATATACCATAGCTCAGGGTTTCCCAAGCTTGGCAACTTTCAGACATGCAGACCTCAGCTCCCAGAATTCCATAACCAGCACGGTTGGCTGAGGAACTCTGGGAGTTGAAGTCCACTGCAGAAACACTACCGTAGCTATCAATTCAATGAATGCCTGCATCTTAGGAGGAAAAATACCTTGCAAAATAAAACTTGCTGCCCATTTCCTGGACGTGTGATGATTGAAGAATTCCACAGAGCCTTTGTGTTCACCAAAGAAGACCTTAAATCTGTTAGAAAGCACCTGATCCCCATATACCTGGACAGGCTTCAGTTGATACCCTTGAGTCTTCCAGAAAAAGGAAAAAGTCACACCTAAGGGAACCAAAAGACACAGAAGAAGGATTGTCAGTTGCATTTTTTAGGCTTGGAGAAAAATATATGTCACACAACGGGAGAGAAATACATTTAGGAAGTCCGTGACTTGTAACTGCCATTGAGCTCAAAATTTCTCTTGCTAAGTGAGGTATTTGTTAAGTGTACGTTGCACCATTTCACGACCTTCCTTGCCACCGTTGTTAAGTAAATCCCTGCGGTTGTTATTTATTATTATTTATTTATTAATTTAATTTGTATACCGCCCTTCTCCCGAAGGACTCAGGGCGGTGAACAGGGCAATACATAATAAAAAAACAAGATACAAAAATTAAAAAGTAATTAAACAGCAATGCCCGTAATAAATTAATACAGATTAAAAGTTAAGAGCAATTTATAAACTTAGTCAAACTTAGTCGCACAGCTGTTCAGTGAATCTGGCTTCCCCACTGACTTTTGCTTATCAGAAGGGATTCCATGAACCATGGGACACGGCAACCGTCGTAAATGTGAGTCGGTTGCCAAGCATTGGAACACTGATCATGTGACCCTGGGGATGTCACAATAGTCCTAAGTGAAAAATGGTCATTAAAAATGGTCATTTTTTCAGTGTTGTATCTTTGAATGGTCTGTACTTCAAAGAGTTTTGGTTTGCCCGCTGATTCACAAGTGCTAATTTAGACACATTCCCATAAAATGGGAAGGGAAACACTCCTCTCATCACAGTGTTGTTATGACAGCAGGTCTGCTTATCTTTAAACGAATTCTCTGGAATGATGGTTAGCACTCAGGATTATTATCACTATCCCTCATATTTCTGGATATCAAGACCATTAGTGATGGTGCGGTGGTTAGAATGCAGTATTGCAGGCTCACTCTGCCAACTGCCAGCAGTTCGTTTCTCAATGGCTCAAGGTCAACTCAGCCTTCCGTCCTTCCAAGGTTGGTAAAATGTGGACCCAGATTGCTGGGGGCAACATGTTGACTCTGTAAACCACTTAGAGAGGGCTGTAAAGCACTGTGAAGCAGTATATAAGTCTAAGGGTTATTGCTAATGCTATTGCTCACTCCTTCCTTCCTTCCTTCCTTCCTTCCTTCCTTCCTTCCTTCCTTCCTTCCTTCCTTCCCTCCCTCCTTCCTTCCTTCCATCCATCCATCCATCCATGATGTGCAGTGGTTAGAATGCAGTATTGCAGACTAATTCTGCCCACTGCCAGCAGTTCGATCTTGACCGACTCAAGGTGGACTCAGCCTTTCTATCCTTCCGAGGTCGGTAAAATGAGAACCCAGATGGTTGGGAGGCAAGAGGCTGACTCTGTAAACCACTTAGAGAGGGCTGTAAAGCACCGTGAAGCGGTATATAAGTCTAAGGGTTATTGCTAATGCTATTGCTCGCTCCTTCCTTCCTTCCTTCCTTCCTTCCTTCCTTCCTTCTTTCCTTCCTTCCTTCCTTCCTTCCTTCCTTCCTTCCTTCCTTCCTTCCATCCATCCATCCATGATATGCAGTGGTTAGAATGCAGTATTGCAGACTAATTCTGCCTACTGCCAGCAGTTTGATCTCGACCGGCTCAAGGTGGACTCAGCCTTTCTATCCTTCCGAGGTCGGTAAAATGAGAACCCAGATTGTTGGGAGGCAAGAGGCTGACTCTGTAAACCACTTAGAGAGGGCTGTAAAGCACCGTGAAGCGGTATATAAGTCTAAGGGTTATTGCTAATGCTATTGCTCGCTCCTTCCTTCCTTCCTTCCTTCCTTCCTTCCTTCCTTCCTTCCTTCCTTCTTTCCTTCCTTCCTTCCTTCCTTCCTTCCTTCCATCCATCCATCCATGATATGCAGTGGTTAGAATGCAGTATTGCAGACTAATTCTGCCTACTGCCAGCAGTTTGATCTCGACCGGCTCAAGGTGGACTCAGCCTTTCTATCCTTCCGAGGTCGGTAAAATGAGAACCCAGATTGTTGGGAGGCAAGAGGCTGACTCTGTAAACCGCTTAGAGAGGGCTGTACAGCACCGTGAAGCGGTATATAAGCCTAAGTGCTAAGTGCTGTTATAGGGTTTCAATTGGTGAGAAATTCACTCCTTTGTCACCTCTGGAAGAACGCCATGGATTAACAAGGCTGTTTTAACTTTAAAAGTAAATTTACAGGATGTTAGCCCGGATCTTGATAGAAACAAGTGGATGCAGATCCTTAGAGATATTCCACGCTCGGAGCCAGCCCTGTTCTTATCCAGCAAAGTTTATCACTTGGCCCATAAACAAGATAAGATAGTCCTAAGGGGAAATGCCTTGATGATACATTAAGATAGATCCAGGGGAAAGATATTACAATCCAGGGTGGAAACTGCTAAACCAAACCATTAGCTGCAAAACTCTGGATGGATTCTATCGAGGGAATTCCCAATCCTGGGCCCATTGTTTTAAGCCTGTGTTAGTTACAGCCGTAAACAAATGTGCATAACTTATTCAGCAGGCTGCTTTGCCATTTCCTAAGCAAATAATTTGGAAGTAAAACCCCTACAAACAATTTGCATAACCGCTAATGCCTGGAAGAGATTTTAACGATTCCCTTAAAATGCAGCTCAGCGAAACGTCCTTCTCCCCCCCCTCCCAGTCGTGTTGCTAGAATAAAATTAATGAAATAAAATATGAATGTACAGTATATCAAAACCACAGCGATGGGGATAATCTCCTACTAACCTTCAGGCTCACAGAATTCTTGGTTAATAATGCAAGAGTTTTGATAATTTCCGAAAAGGAGAAAAGCAGCTCCCTTGACATTTGGGATATAGATACCTTTGTTTACAATCCCTTCTACGATATCTAAGGAAGAAAAAGGAAGGGAGGGAAAAAAATATTACCATATTCTGGTTGGCCCTACCACTCAGAAGCATGACCAGAACAATTTGTACTAAACACTAAACACCAGGAATCCTCTTAAAGGTGCTTGTTTCAAAAGGCAACTGGACTGTTTTTTTTTTTCTGGAGGTGGAGAAAGAAGAGGAAGAGGAAGAAGAGGAGGAGGAGGAGGAGGAGGAGGAGGAGGAGGAGGATAGCCACTTGAATGGTATAGGGCAGACATGTCAAACACAAGTACTATAACAATGCCACCCGCTTGCTCTTTTAATGCAGGTTTTAGAATTATGAAAATGTTCCAGTAATATTTTGTAAAGATCAGGTACACCAAGGAGCATGGGGATGCCAATTAATACAGACAGAAACACGTTGATGCTAATGACCTTCATATTTGGGAAACCATTCTTACCTCAAAGGGAAAACCTGGTGTGCTGTGGATAATGCCTCAGTTTGAAACTGGGAAATAGCTGTTTCATTCGAACAGCTAATCAACCGTGAAAAACCACTTATAGCTCCCACAACACATTATGTTTCAAATTGCAGATAATTGCTAACATACAATGCAAATTAGGCATGTTATAATCCCTTAAATCAGACATGTCAAACACAAGGCCTGGGGGCCGGATCCGGCCCGCAAAGTGGTTTCATGTGGCCCGCAAAGCCATCCTGGAAACAGTGAGGGAACGGCCCCCACTGCCTTGGCCCTGGCCCAGAGACCCTCCTCCTGCCAGAGACCCCCAGATCTGTCCCACTCCTGCCCAGGCCCCCATAGGCAGCCTTGATGCGAGTGATGCAGAGTTGGCCACGCCCACCTAGTAGGCCATTCCCACCCTGGCCACACCCACCCGGCCCCCTGAGGGCAACCGCAATGCTGATGCGGCCCTCAATGAAATTGAGTTTGACACCCCTGGTATAGGGTCTCCTGCTTGAATAAGAAGACCTCCAAGGTCCCTTCCAGCTCTATTCTGAATTGAAGAAGCTTCATCCATTGTTGAACAACTGATAAACGAACAAACAATGGATGGAGCTTCTTGGGGAGAAGCGAAATGTCTTCTTCTTCTTCTTCTTCTTCTTCTTCTTCTTCTTCTTCTTCTTCTTCTTCTTCTTCAAGGGAAAAACAGTCGTTACCTTTCGAAAAAACCACCTTTGAGACAGCTATGACCTGGATGACTGGGAACCTTCATACGTAGGCACCAGGAATCCTTCTTCTTCTTCCAGCCATTCCTGAGGAACCATTCCCAAACTGAGGGGGCAGAGTTTCCCCTAAATTTGGCAGAAAGATACGAGGAAACTATGGTCTCTCACGAGAAACTGGCTAGCTGAGAGGAGAAGGGCAGACCGTGGGCTTCTGATGTTGAGTAAACACAGGTATATATTTGCCAGATCAAATCAAAGTTGGATTTTCTCTCAAGGCTGGGGTTCCTGAAGGACCCATGCTGGCTTGGCTCGTGCATCACTTTAAAGCATAAATCAGGAAGACAAAACAAACCAGGATTTTGTTTTTTTCCATTTTGCAGGCTTTTGACAAGCCAGAAACTGCAGCAGCTAGGACAACAATACCAGACCTTCAAACAGGTTGATGGACTCAAGAGATCTTCTGTAGTTTTCGCTGGGATTATTTAGCTTCTGTTCTCTGAGAACCTCTCGTTAAGCTCCATGTTAAAGGAAGGAAGGAAGCTTATCTTTCAACCAAATTGGATTTCAAGACCAAAATAGGCCTTCTCTGTGGGTGCTCCGGCGTTATGGAACCAACTGCCGGTAGAGCTCCGGATGGCATCAGACCTCCGATCCTTCTGTCGCGGGTTGAAGACCCATTTATTTGAACTAGCGGGTCTGGCCTGATGGGGGTACATGGGTTTTTTTTATATAGGCTTGTTTTATTATTGGTTTTAACTTGGGCATTGATTTAATTGTTTTTAATGTTTGTATTGTTATTTATATTTATGCCCTGTGAACCGCCCTGAGTCCTCTTGGGAGAAGGGCGGTATAAAAATCTCAATAAATTAAATTAAATTAAATTAAAAGCCCCTTCACAATGTGCTGGAGAACGGGAAAAACCAACCTTGACAAATATAGAAAAGGATCATCTAGATTTCTCACCTACGGTCGCGGAGAAGTTAGAGTAGGCAGAATCATTGGTATAAACAAAAGTAGAATTATGGTAATGAAGCACAGTGAAGCTGTGGGATCTTAGCACTGCATGGGAGAAGAAAGAAAACAAACAGTAATGGAATGGAAAAGCAACACCATGAATATATATGCAAGATGGATAGGAATCAACCAGACCATGTCTCTCAATCAACATCATTGCAAAGTGCCCAAATCTCCACCTTCCTGGGTTACAGCTAGAAAGAGCTAGTTCTAATGGAAAATTAAATTGCCTTATCTAAGAAACAATTGCTCTTATTTATTTTTAAAAGAATCTCTTTTATAGACAAGGAGAAAATAGGCCGAAGACAACTTTAAGTAACACCAGCTGCCTGCAATTAGTGCAGGTTCGAGTCCCACCAGGCTCAAGGTTGACTCAGCCTTCCATCCTTCCGAGGTAGGTAAAATGAGGACCCAGATTGTTGGGGGCAATTAAGCTGACTTTGTAATAATGCCGCTTGGGGGTGTGTGAAAGCCCTAATAAGCAGGCATATACATAGAATGAAGGCTATTGCTAAGCACATTGATTTGTGCTTAGATTGTAAGCCGCCCTGAGTCTTCAGAGAAGGGCGGGATATAAATGGGATTAAAATAAAATAAAATAAATAAAACTGAATCCTTAGTGGCTGATTCTGGTTTAATCAGCTCCTCGTTCTGGTTTAACCAGCTCCTCGTGGGGGAAAAAAATGGGTTGTTCTACGACTTCTAAAGACTTGATTCTACCAAGCAAAGATGATCTCTGGTGGGGTTTTCAAGATCACCAATGTTCATATCATCTAAACCCATTTTTTGGTGGAAGGACTTTAAGTTAACGATTGAATATCTTTGGGGCATTAAAGTCCCGAGTATGGCACCACATTGTTCCAGCAAGAGCTGGGAAACACTCGGAGATCAGAATCTGGGATCTAATAATCTTCTGGGTGTTTTGGACTACAAAATCTAAGAGCCAACATTCTAGACCAGGGGTCTTCAAACCTGGCCCTTTCATGACTTGTGGACTTCAATTCCCAGAATTCCTCAGCCAGCGTGTTTAGCTGAGGAATTCTGAGAGTTGAAGTCCGCAAGTCATAAAAGGGCCAGGTTTGGAGACCCCTGGTCTAGACGTTGCTATTCAACAACGTACTGAGAACCATCAATTCTTCATCTCCAGTGAAGACCAAACTGATCTAGAACCCATTGAGAGTTTGATTCATCCTACAGCTTTTTAAGGTTTCTTCAACCCCCTCCCAATCTTCAGCAATAATGTGATAGGAAAGACACTTCCTGAAATATATGTCTTACAAAAAGAAAATTACATGTACAAGTGTCTGAAGCTGAAGATTGACTTGGAAAGAAAGTTCTCTGGACCTTGACAAATGAAAACTACGTTTAGTAAACATGTGTTACTAAAACTAGGTTTAGTAAACATGGGTGAAACATGTGTGAATTTTTCCATGTTTGCACATGGAAAAATAAACACTGTGGCTACATAACCATTAATATTCACCACTTAAACCATCTGAAATAGAAGGAATTGTTGCTAACAGATTCAGAATCTCCCATTTATGTTTCACGGTCAGTCCCCGTTAAAGCCTTTTAGAGTTTATGCTAACAAAAAAAAATTATACTGGATATTCTGTTCTGCAATTGTTTTGCTGCAGCGAAAGGATAACATGACTATCCTACATGGTTTTTGTCTGGGACTCAAGCTGAAAATGCCAATCTCTGCAAAAGGCATGCCATTGAGAGAGACAGAACTGGAATTGTCTTTATGAAGGTGCCAAACACAGAAACACACACAATGGATAAACAACGGCAGGCAAAGTTGACAATGTTTGAAAGGTTGATGAATGACAAAGGTGGAGTGAACAGCATGAATGCTTGGTGGAAAGCCATGACAAGGATGGGAAGAAAAATCAGTGGATGGTATCTCCTAAACCTGTAGAGTTGGGAGTGCAATATCACAACCAGGTAATGAGTAATCTCTGTTAACTCTGGACCAAACCTTCTTCATCTCCAGGGTCCAGGTTTACTGCCAAAACAAGGCATACAGTTCAATCACAAGACTGCTCAGAAGTAACCCAGGTGGCTTGCAAGGAGCCCTGCATGAGTTTTGGAACCATTGGACCTAAAGATACAACTACAGGAAAATAGTTACATGGAATACAACAGATTGGTCTATATAATACATATAGGTAAAGGTAAAGGTTCCCCCGCACATGCGTGCTAGTCGTTTCCGACTCTAGGGGCCGGTGCTCATCTCCGTTTCAAAGCCGAAGAGCCAGCGCTTGTCCGAGGACGTCTCCGTGGTCATGTGGCCGGCATGACTAGACGCCAAAGGCGCACGGAACGCTGTTACCTTCCCACCGTAGTGGTCCCTATTTTTCTACTTGCGTTTTTACGTGCTTTCAAACTGCTAGGTGGGCAGAAGCTGGGACGAGTAACAGGCGCTCACTGTTACGCGGCACTCGGGATTCAACCCGCCAAACTGCCGACCTTCTGATTGACAAGCTCAGCGTCCTAACCCACTGAGCCACCGCATCCCTAGATAATACAAATATTGGAAACTAAATGGTCCCTGCGGTTCTTCCCTCTGCCTGCCAGCCAACTCCAACAGAATTTTCTATCGTGAAACAAACTGGCAATGTCTTTTTGCCGGAGAGCTGGTTTTGACCACTCGAAAAGTGGGGAAGGAAAGGCTGTTGGATCCCATTTCTTCACTGGGTCAACAGCTCAAGGCAAGATGGTATTCCCACAGCACAGATCCTGTACCTTCTGATGTTCTGATCGTAGCTTGTGGAGTCTTTGTTGCTCTCTGAGCTTAACTATTTTACTGCAGTGTCATGACCCAACGAGGCAACATCACTAGTGCTTGAAGGGAGTGGAGATTGTGGGGAGGAGGAGGAGGAGGAGGAGGAGGAGGAGGAGGAGGAGGAGGAGACAAATGGACAGCAACTTGTCTGAAATGGTATAGAGTCTTTTGCATGACCAGGGAGTAGGACTAGAAAACCTCCTTTCTTGTTACCTAGTTGGGTCATGAAACATCTGTGAGATAACCACCAAGCTCAGAAACCACCCCAAAGTTCAACCTCCAGCTACAAATATTCTTTTCTATCGGTATCATATCTTATTCTTGGACGCCTTATTCTTCAGTCTACCTCCATCGGTGTCCTTTAATTCGTGGATTCCTTCTACAGTCTCCAGAGGCCAATATTGCGATGCTTGAGCGAGAACACGGAAGCCTGTCAAGAAAGGAGAGCGGGACCAAGGTCATCCCCTTTGTGAAAAACTCAAACAATTGCCAGCTATTTCTTTATTTATCTTCCCTTCCCCTCTGCTTTGATTTGTTTTTGCTTCTCTTGAGTTAGATTTTAAATTGAAAAATGCTGGGGACGTGGACCTGAAAATGGGAGAACGTGTACTCAATTCCTCCATTTCTAACTCTGATAAGATCAGTTGATGGATATTTTTTGAGAAGATTCTAAGCATCTCCTACCCCAACCAACCAATTATTGAAATTCTTTGGCCTTTCAAAGACCCATTTCATCAGGGGGGGGGGGAGGGAATTGACAATTAAAGTTGGAGACTCTGGAAAGAGTGCAAAAAAGAGCAACAAAGATGGTTAGGGGCCTGGAGACTAAAACATATGAAGAACGGTTGCAAGAATTGCATATGTCTCTAGTTTAACAAAAAGAAGGACTACAGATGACATGATAGCAGTCTTCCAGTATTTGAGGGGCTGCCACAAAAAAGAGGGGACAACCTATTCTCCCAAGCATCAGAAGGCAGGACAAGAAGCAATGGATGGAAACAACTCAAGGAGAGAACCAACCAAGAACTAAGGAGAAACTTCCTAACATTGAGAACAATTAACCGGCGGAATGGCTTGCCTCCAGAAGTTGTGGGTGCTCTATCACGGGAGGCTTTTAAGAGACTCGACAGCCACTTGTCTGGAATGGTATAGGGTCACGTGCTTAAACAGGGGTTGGACTAGAAGACTTCCAAGGCCCCTTCCAACTCTGCTACTCTGAGACTGTATCCGTCTGTGAAAAGGTCTTCTGAAGACTGAGCCTAAGTCAAGTAGGTAAGGACTGAACACGGGGGCTTTGCCATATGAGGCAAAACTGATGAACTTCAGATCTTCCCTGTCTCCTTCTGCTCTACCACCAAGTTGCTACTCAGTAACTACTCCTTCAGCACAGAAAGAATGCAACCTTAAGAAGCAGAGATTATACAAGCAGTAGCTGTGAAAGCTAAGGATGTCCTTAATGCTTCCTGGTGCCGTATAAACACTCAAGCACACAAGTGTTAAATCAACAAGTGTGGAAGAAACCTTGAGCTGGTAAAGAGAAGCAGAAAATAATATATCTTTGTTCTCAGGTGTTCAGTGAGAAACCCTGAGTGGTGAGAATGACAGAATACACAGCTCTAAGAAACAAGGAGGTGGGCTGGAGCACCCATTATACCCAACCATTGAACATCCTGGTTGGGGCTAATAGGAATCAGACTCCAGTAACATCCAGATCGCTACCAGTTCAACTTTGCTTAAAAACAGTGGCCTTCTTGCAATGCATATTTTTAGCGTCAGAAGCCTGCTCTTGAAACAATCCAGATTTGTAATCGATTCTCCTTAAATGTTGCCTTTATTGCTTGCTCACTTCCTGGCAACTCAGAAGGGAGTGCGGACAGAGATAGATAGAAAGGTTTGCCAAAAATATGGTTGTGGATTAAAAAGTAAAAAAAAAAAAGAAACCTCGTAAGCAACAATGGTGCGATGAAAGCGTGCTGCCAAAACATTCCAGAAGTCTTGTAAAAATGCAAGTCTCCAGTTCTTATGAACCACATTTTTTCCCTCTGATGATTGGGAACCCTCCCTGTGATTTAGGCAGGCTGGTGCCTGCGAAGCAGGACTGACATCCTCTTTCAATTAAGATAGGTGTAGGGACTGTTAGTTGCTCCACTTTAGAATTAAAAACAAAGCTAGCTATATGCTTCAGAAGGGAGCAAAATAAGAGAATAACAGAGTTGGAAGGGACCTTGGAGGTCATCTAGTCCACCCCCCTGCTCAAGCAGGAGACCCTAGACCATTCCAGACCAATGGCTGTCAAGTCTCTTCTTAAAAACCTCTACCCACAACTTCTGAAGGCAAACTCTCCCACTGGTTAATTCTTCTCACTGTCAGGAAATTTCTCCTTAGTTCTAGGTTGCTTCTCTCCTTGATGAGTTTCCATCCGTTGCTTCTTGTCCTGCCTTCAGGGGCTTTGGAGAAGAGCTTGACCCCCTCTTCTTTGTGGCAACCCCTCAAATATTGGAAGACTGCTATCATGTCACCCCTAGTCCTTTCTTTTCATTAAACGAGACATACCCAATTCCTGTAACTATTCTTCATAGGTTTTAGCCTCCAGTCCCCTAAAAGCTACTTCAACTTCTTGAAAGCGCTTATCATGGAAAAAAAATAGTCATTCTTGGTTTATGGAACGAGGGAATTGAATGAAAAAATTCAACGTTACTGAACTCTAACATCATCTGATCTCAAAATGAAGGAAGTCCCGTTGCCGGACGGGTTGAGCTGGCCCCAAAGTAAATCATTTTTATAAACCTACATTCCCTTTTATTTAAAATGAAGCTGAGATAACAAAAAAAAGCAGATGTTCAGACAAGTCAGTTTAAAGCTGCATTTGAAAGAAGAAGCCTGTAAAAATTAATACTTTTGCAATTTAGCATCGGGTTCCAGAATGGAAAACTGAAAAATAACTCCACAGTGGCGATTGACAAAATGGTTTGGCCAGTCACCAAAGATGGATCTCATGAGAAATTAAAAAAAAAGAAAGAAACACTTCAGCCACAGCTGAAATGTTACCAGCTCGCCATTCCTGCTTTAAAATTAATTCTAGGATCTGTTTGCTA
Source organism: Vipera ursinii (assembly GCF_947247035.1). NCBI lineage: Eukaryota > Metazoa > Chordata > Lepidosauria > Squamata > Viperidae > Vipera > Vipera ursinii. The sequence goes on from NC_139527.1 coordinate 8,088,740, forward strand.
GCCTTAACAGCTCCTTCATTTTTCTTGGGCTAGGTAGGACGACCTCAAGTCGCTTAATCTGCCAACCGTCCAACCTTCACAAAGTTGCTCAACATCCACTGGGTTTGTGTAGAGAGTTGAACTCACAGCTGCCAGTAGATTAGCACTGCCAGTACACCCCTATCCTTTGAGACCTGTTGTGACAACCCTCACAATCCTCCTACTTTGACTCACAAGCCCTACATACAAAGTCCCTGATTTGGTGAGACCCAACATGGGTTGACATCCCAGGTAAGGCAACCTGCTGCTTCTTGTTGCATTTGATGTTCTTCAGCAATATATCTAACCATGCTTTTGTGGAAGATGGAGAAGACAGAGACAGGACAAAGGGGGAATGCAGCAATCATAAAGGTTTTCAGAGTTTCGAGATAGCAAAGATTGCTTACCAGGATGTTTTTGTAGCCAGGTATGAGTCCTGTAAACCTATAGGTTAAATATATATATAGAGAGATGCGTCAGTAGGATTCAGAGCAGCGAACGTTTCCAAAGAACAGAAGAAAGATTTAATTTTTTTTTAAAAAAATAAACACCACAGGTTTTCGAGACCATTACCTGAAATAAAATCCACAAAAAGAGATAAGAAAGTTTCACCAGCCAATTCGCCATGATCCCTTATCTCGTTGCACACCAGGAAACCGACACACACGATGATAAAATCTCAGCTCACAGTAGTCATAAATATCACTAATAATAAAACTTCCAGTTCTCCATTGCCATCTGGTCTTCTTCTTCTTCTTCTTCTTCTTTAAAAAAAGGGTGTTTTCTAATCATCCATACAATAAGCCCATTCCGTCGACTGGTTTGTAGCAAGGGGGGGGGGAGGAAACCAAACCCAACTCTTCTTCCTTGAGGTCTAAGAATTAAGGTTTCAAAAGGTGGAGTCCTCCTTGCGTGGCTGATAAATCCATTCCAGGAAAGAAAAAGAAAAAAAAAAGGGAGACGAACAGTGAATAATGAAGTGGGGGGGAGAAAGTGAATAAACTTGGGATGATTGCAGAGGCAAGTTTCTCTTCTCCAACTTTTGCTAGCAGCTTTCCCTTTTCAGATTTGTCTTCATTTGATCAGATGTCACTGGTTGGAAATGGAATTTGGCTTGCTTTAACAAAAAAAAAAGAGAGAGAGAGAGAGAGAGAAAGAAAGAAAGTGCCTCGGAGAGTAAAGATTTTAAATATTTGTTCTCTGGGGCAAAAAGAGGGTGGGCTTTTGTGGAGAGAAACTGTTCATTCTTGGGGAAAACCTGACCATCTCAGGGATACACACCTCTATCCCCCGTCCCGATGGAGTGTAGAGCAAAATCAAAGTGATGTCATACTTTCTTCTCAAACTTTGTCCCATTTGGGTATTCTATTTATATCACATTACCAACGTGGCTTCCTCTTCTGGGTCCTAGCCCCAGTCAGTTAGAAAACACGAGATTCAGAGGATGGGAAGATAGGCAGGGAAGACAAAAGGAGAGGCATTGAGAGAAGGAATCAAGAGAAAGGCTTAAGGTTTTATACGCTGGTGGCTCAGAGGTGAGATGACGTCCTTTCTTTGATACCGAAAGAGATGCTGAGACACCAGAAAAAGTGCAAGAGAAGAGCAACAGAGATGATTTGGGGGCTGGAGACTAAAACGTAACAAGGAATAGTTGTGGGAACTGGGAATGTCTAGTCCAGGGGTAGGCAACCTTGGCTCTTTTATGACTCGTGGACTTCAACTCCCAGAATTCCTGAGCCAGCCACACTGAGGGGAAAGGGAGAGGTTTCCATGCTGAGCCATGCTGGCTCAGGAATTCTGGGAATTGAAGTCCACGAGTCATAAAAGAGCCGAGGTTGCCTACCCCTGTCTTAGAACATAGAATCACAGGGCTGAAAGGGAACTCAGAGGTCTTCTAGCTCAACCCCTTGCTCAAACAGGAGATCTTATTCCAGGGGTCTTCAAACTTGGCTCTTTTATGACTTGTGGACTTCAACTCCCAGACTTCCTGAGCCAGCCACACTGAGGGGAAAGGGAGAGGTTTCCATGCTGAGCCATGCTGGCTCAGGAATTCTGGGCGTTGAAGTCCAGGAGTCATAAAAGAGCCAAGTTTGCCTACCCCTGGTTTAGTCTAATGAAGAGAAGGACCAGGGGGTGACACGGTAGTGGTCTTCCAGTCCTTGAGGGGCTGTCACCGAGAAGACATGGTCAATTTATTCTCAAAAGCACTTGAGGCCATGACAAGAAACAATGGGTTGAAATTCTTCTTAGGTAGATCCAACCTAGAACTTAGAAGAAATTTCCTGACAGGGAGAACAATTAATCAATGGAATAACTTGCCTCCAGAAGTTGTGGGTGCTCCAACACTGGAGGCTTTCGAGGAGGAATTGGACAATCATGGTGTAGGACAGGGGTAGGCAACCTTGGCTCTTTTATGACTCGTGGAATTCCTGAGCGAGCTGCTTAAAAACCTCCAGGGATGGAGCGCCCACAGCTTAAATCTGCAGGTTTTCTGCTGCAAATAATCCAGAAATTCCTACTAGCTGAAAAAGCAGCATTTGTCTCCAGTTTCTTGATTTGCATTAGGAGAATGTCCTTGACGTTTCCTGGGCCAGGTGTGCATATTGGTGTTTCTTATCTGAACCTTTGCCAGCTGTGGCAACTAATCCAAGCTATGTCTGCTTCATTAGTTGCTCAAGTTCACCACCCTCAGGCAGAACTATGAAAATACAGATTAAGGAAGAGGGGAGTGGGGGGGCGAGCAGAACCAAAATAGAAGTTCATTTTTCTTTCATTAAAAGTAAAGGTAAAGGTTCCCCCGCACATGCGTGCTAGTCGTTTCCGACTCTAGGGGCCGGTGCTCATCTCTGTTTCAAAGCCAAAGAGCCAGCGCTTGTCCGAGGATGTCTCCGTGGTCATGTGGCCGGCATGACTAGACGCCAAAGGCGCACGGAACGCTGTTACCTTCCCACCGTAGCGGTTCCTATTTTTCTACTTGCATTTTTTACGTGCTTTCGAACTGCTAGGTTGGCAGAAGTTGGGACGAGTAACAGGCGCTCCCTCTGTTACGCGGCACTCGGGATTCGACCCACCAAACTGCCAACCTTCTGATCGACATGCTCAGCGTCCTAACCCACTGAGCCACCGCGTCCCTTCTTTTATTATCTGGACACAAAACCTAAGGAGTGTTCAGAAGCGAGCAGAGACAGGAAGTTGCTAATCTGATGGACAGGGCAGTGATGATTAGTGGTGAATAGAAGTCGCCATTAACACTCCTCCCCCCCCCCCAAAAAAGAATGTTTTTGTCCTGGTTGCAAGCCAGCCAATGCAACATATTTAAATATGGAATGTTTGACAAGAAAGCTCAGACACATGGAGCATTTTTCCAAAACGGTAGCTTGCTTCCAAGTGCAAGAAAGCAGATCCAAGGTGCATGGACTGCTTTAAGGTGAACAAATGTGGGTTAGAGAAACAGAGAAGAGGAACAACTTTGCCTCCAGAAACCGTGGGCGCTCCATCACTGGATGTTTTTAAGAAGAGACTGGACAGTCACTTGTCTGAGATGGTATAGGTTCTCCTGCTTGATCGGAGGGCTGGACTAGAAGACCTCCAAGGTCCCTTCCAGCTCTATTCTATTCTGATTATGATCTGGGAATGCATCAAATGAGGTTTTAACTAGTGTGATTCATTGGGCTAGACATGTTATTGCACTCTCTCTTAGTCACTTCTCCTTCACAGATGTTCCCTGAGGAACCAGCACTAGCCTGAAAGTTCGGAAGACAAAAAAAACCTGGTCCCAGTGACCAACACAGACTGGACCCTGCGTTAGAGAGCCAGGTTGGTGTAGTGGTTAAAGCAGCATGCTAGAAACTGGGTGGCTGTGAATTCTAGTCCTGTTTTGGACCAGTCCTTCTCTCTCAGTCTTAGGAAGAAGGAAGCCAGGGCAAGCCACTTCCATCTTTCAAGACTGAAAAAACGCTGCGATAGATGATGGCCAATATCCCGCAAATCTTTATGGTCTATGGTTCCAAAAGTCTTTTCGGGATGAGCCATCGGGAATGTCCTTGTGTTCCAAGAAAACCTGAGGGCCACAGAGCCGAAATGAGCAATCGTGGATCACACGAGGTTTAGGCAATGAAGCTTAGTTAACTTCTAGAGACTTTGGCCACACCCTGTTGAATTACAGAAAGTGACAGTCATGGTGAGTGGGGGCGGCGGGGTGGTGGTGGTGGTTTCCTGATTGTTTCCAAGAATAGAAACGCAGGAAACAAAACCATGTTTGCTGTGTTAAAGACTCTCTAGGGCACACCACTCCCATTAGCCTTTTCATCCACATCACAATATGTCATCAGCCTCTGAAGGGACATGGAGACACTGAGAATTAGACAAAGATGGGGGTTTTTTAGAGATATGTATTCTACTATTCTACCAGAGACTGGGTAGCCATTTTGTCTGAAATGGTATATAGGGTTTCCTGCCTGAGCAGGGGGTTGGACTAGATGACCTCCAAGGTCCCTTCCAACTTATTATTATTATTATTATTATTATTATTATTATTATTATTATTATTATTATTGTCATTGTCATTGTTATTGTTATTGTTATTGTTGTTATTATAATTTATTATTGTTGTTGTTGTTGTTTGTTGTTGTTGTTGTTAATAATAATAATAATAACAATAATAATAACTAATAATAATTAATAATAATAATAACAACAAAACAACAAAACAACTATTATTATTATTATTATTATTATTATTATTATTATTATTATTATTATTATTATTATTATTTTATTATTATTATTATTATTACCATAGAGATCCAGCCCTTCCTTCTGCAAACATTTGAAGAACAGTTACAAGAATTGGGTAGGTCTAGTTTAATTAAAAGAAGGACTAGGGGTGTTGTGACAGCAGTATTCCAATATTTGAGGGGCTGCCACAAAGAAGAGGGGGAGTGGGGGTCAACTTATTCTCCAAAGCACCAGAAGGCAGAACAAGAAGCAACGGATGGAAACTAATCAAGGAGAGAAGCAACCTGGAAATAAGGAGAAACTTCCTAATGGTGAGAACAATTAATCAGCGAAAAGGGTTGCCTTCAGAAGTTGTGGGTGCTCCATCACTGGAGGCTTTCAAAAACAGACTGAAATTTATCTGAAATGGTATAGGGCAGGGGTAGGCAACCTCGGCTCTTTGATGACTCCTGGACTTCAACTCCCAGAATTCCTGAGCCAGCATGGCTCAGCATGGAAACCTCTCCCTTTCCCCTCAGTGTGGCTGGCTCAGGAATTCTGGAAGATGAAGTCCACGAGTCATAAAAGAGCCATGTTTGAAGACCCCTGGAATAAGATCTCCTGTTTGAGCAAGGGGTTGGGCTAGAAGACCTCTGAGTTCCCTTTCAGCCCTGTGATTCTATGTTCTAACACAGGGGTAGGCAACCTTGGCTCTTTTATGACTCGTGGACTTCAACTCCCAGAATTCCTGAGCCAGCATGGCTCAGCATGGAAACCTCTCCCTTTCCCCTCAGTGTGGCTGGCTCAGGAATTCTGGGAGTTGAAGTCCACGAGTCATAAAAGAGCCAAGGTTGCCTACCCCTGGCATGCATAGGGTCTCTTGCTCAAGTACGGGTTTGAATTAGAAGACCACCAACGTCCCGTTCAACTCTTATTATTCTATGTTCTAGAGGGGGAAAAAAACCCTTTTCCTTCAGACAGTCATGAAAATAACAGCGAATAGTCCTGGCAACCCCGTAAAATGCAGCCCTCTGCCTTTTTGTGATGATACAAACCTGCAAGTTCAATGAGATTGGTTGGAAAACACATCTGTGTCCGGTTCAACAACACGCTGAAGAGGCAAGGTACGTTTCGAATTTTAGTCCAGGCGAATGTTTAGCTTGACATTTCGGCATCCGCTCTTGTGGTCCAACCCGGAAAGAGGTCCCGAGGATTCGACACAGAATGAGATTTCTGTTGGAGCAAAGAAAAAAGAAATATTTTACTTCCCTCTTAAAGAAAACAAGTCTAAACAGTTTTTCTTCTACAAACTCTAAACGAGGTCTCTTTCCCCTAACTTCACCAATTTTTATTCCTCTTTCGGACCAATTTATTTGTGATTTATTGATTTATAAAACTGATTTGCTCTCCATCTGGTATACGACGACTCTGGGCCGAGATGGCACTTTTAACCTAACTGTGCACAACTGATTTCAGTTGAAAGCTGGTTCAGTTCAACCCGGTTATTCTAAGTTGGTCTCTCGTTTTACAGGTGGCCCTCGACTTGGAACAGTCCATTTAGGGACCGTTCAAAGTTACAACGGCACCGAAGAAAGTGACTTATGACCATCTTTCACACTTACGACCGTTGCAGCATCATGTGATCAAAATTCAGAGGCTGACTCATATTTATGACAGTTGCAACATCCCGGGCTTACGTGATCCCCTTTTGGGATCCTTCTGACAAGCAAAAACGATGGGCGAGTCAGATTCATTTAACAGCCAACGTTAGCAACTTAAGCACAATGATTTATTTAACAACCGCGGCAAGAAAAGTCATAACATGGGGCCAAATGCCCTTAACAACCGCCTTACTTAGCGGCAGAAATTTTGGGCTCAATTGTGGAGGTAAGTCAGGGACTACCTGTAATTTCACCAGCACCAGGGGTCTGCCTTAAAACTTTGTTGTTACTGTTTTTTTTTTTTTACTGAAGAAGCCTTTCTTGAAAGTTCAGCCTCTTAGCATTTCTAGATCACTCTGCTGAGATGGGAAGAATCAGCTTGCATCGCGTACTTTCCCTTGTGAACAGCTAACAAGGCCCGTCTTTGCAGCTTGTTCTGATTCTCCCGACAATGCTGCATTTTGGAATTGAGAACTGTCGTGTTTAAAGCAGTGCCACACACACCCCCCACCCTCTCCAGGAGTTGTGGGGAGCAAAGCTAATCTGATGTGACACCCAGGGCCTCTTAGAGAAATTGCGTTCCGCAGCGAGAGGAGGAAAAATGATCTTCTCGCCATTATTCTGAGCGGCTCAGCTCCCATCAAATGTAACAAGCTGACTCCATCAGGGGCCATGGCTAATTAAAACTGTCATCTTTGCATAACGGGGCTGGGTCTTAAGCGGGTGGGTACCATCAGGTGCCCCATTGGGTGAGACGGCCCAACCCAATTTCACAACAGATTAAAAGATGTCCAGAAAAGGGACTGACAAGACTGAAGATGGAAAAGACTTTCTATATGAACCAGAAGAAACTTGAGGAGCAAGAACAGACCAAAGGGAAGACAAACATATCAGGAGAACTCTGGGGATCTGGAATATAACAACAGGGGGAGATCTATTTGATGACTTAAAAGCACTGACATGGAAGGTGAGCTGGCAAAGGAAGAAAGCCAGAATAAGGCTGAAGAAAATTGGGGTTTTGATTTATTAGAGAGGATTTTATATTACTAATTAAAATAGAATATACTCAAATAGACAAGATATGTATTTTGAATACTAGATTTTGTTATGAATTGAGATAAAGAAAATAAATAAAAGATGCTGCTGAAGCCCTGCGCAACTCCAATTATCTCCAGCCAACACGGCAAATAGGATTCGTTAATTCGAGAGGTCAACTGGATGGTGAGGCTGAAAAACTATTTTTCCTCTTAATGCCCCCTTGTCACCAATAGAGTTGCATTCCTTCTCTCCTCCTTCTGCTTCCTTCTGTTTGACATTTCCAATCAAGCTCTTTTTTTATCAAATGTGACAACGGGCAATTGATTCTGCTAATTCTTGGCTGGAGGGGAGCCCGTTAATTGCAAGGCAGACCGAATTTCTCCTGGGCCCTCAATTTCCTAAGTTTCAGATTGGATGGGGAAATGGAACTGTGGAAGTTGAGGGATGGGCATTTGAGTTGCTGTTAGTGTCAGCGCTTCAATGGGCAGCGGATGTGCTGTTTTATTATTGGCAAACATCTTTTTTTGACAAAATATCAAGTATTGAAGGAAAGCTGCCTGACAGACAGAATAATAATAATAGATTTGGAAGAGGTCTTCTAATCCAATCCTCTGCTTGAGCAGAAGACCTTATACTGTTTCAAATAACTGGTTGTCCAGTCTCTTTTTGAAAGCCTCCAGTGATGGAGCACCCACAATTTCTGAAGGCAAGCTCTTACGTTGGTTGATTGCTCTCACCTTTAGGAAATTTCTCCTTATTTCTAGGTTGGTTTTCTTCTTGGTTAGCTTCCTTGTCTTGTCTTTTGATGTTTTGGAGAATAAGTTGACCCATTCTTCTCTGTGGCAGCCCCTCAAATACTGGAACATTGGTATCCTCTTTTCATTAGATTAGTCATATCCAGGTCCTGCAACCGTTCTTCATATGTTTTACCCTCCAGCCCCCTAATCATCTTTGTTGCTCTTCTTTGCACTTTTTCTAGAGTCTCAACATCTTTTTTATACTGGGGTGACCAGAACTGGATGCAGTATTCCAAAGGTGGTCTTACTAAGGCTTTGTAAAGCAGTATTAGAACTTCACATGATCTTGATTCTATCACTCTATTAATCATAAGACAGGAGGGAAAAATCTATTGGCATGCTGCTGTGTGATAAATATTGGCTGGTGTAAGCTTCTGTTTAATAGCACTGTGGTTTTGCTGTTGGTGTTCTTAATGATTAATCTATGCTAATTGCTTATATGTCAGACTTCATTAAGAAGAATCTGTATTAATTGGATGCTTTTATCTAAGGTTCCCAGCCAGTTTTAAACTTTTTAACAGTTTCGCACAGCAAGAAATTCTTTTTTTTTTTTTGCCCTACTTGAGCACCTGATCCACCTAGCTGTGTGAATACATTTACCATAGGTCTGCAAGCTACGATTGATATATGATGGGCCAGAGGTGGCTTGTTCAACCTATGCACTGAGTAAATCCTGTCCTGGAGTACAAGGGAAGTTGATTGCAGCTGAAAAGCTGAAGTGGGACTCAACTCTCGATAAAATTTTTGTCCAGAAGCATTGTGCTCATAGATGCAAACATATGCAAGCAATTAAAAAGCACTGGAGCGATGCACGAAATGTTACCTTGATGCATAAATTAGACTTGCAGGAGGGAAGGTTTGGGACAGAGGAAGGGGCATGTTTTTGACAAACCAATTTGGAGAGAGAGAAATCTCCTTTTCAGAGTAAAGACGAGAAGATAAGCTTAACAATCTAGCATTAAGGAGAAATTTCGTGACAGTGAGAACAATTAATCAGAGGAACAGCTTGCCTTCAAAAATTGTGGGTGCTCCATCACTGGAGGTTTTTCAAAAAGACACTGGACAGCCATTTGTCCAGGATAATATAAGGCCTCCTGCTTGAGCAGTGGGTTGGACAAGATCTCCAAGGTCCATTCCGCCTCTGTTATTCTATTCTATATTTAAGGTCGGACGTTATCAGCCACCGAGCTGTGGCATAGGTAAAGGTAAAGGTTCCCCCGCACGTGTGTGCTAGTCGTTTCCGACTCTAGGGGCCGGTGCTCATCTCCGTTTCAAAGCCGAAGAGCCAGCGCTTGTCCGTGGATGTCTCCGTGGTCATGTGGCCGGCATGACTAGACGCCAAAGGCGCACGGAACGCTGTTACCTTCCCACCGGAGTGGTCCCTATTTTTCTATTTGCATTTTTACGTGCTTTCGAACTGCTAGGCTGGCAGAAGCTGGGACGAGTAACGGGCGCTCACTCTGCTACGCGGCACTCGGGATTTGACCTGCCAAACTGCCGACCTTCTGATCGACAAGCTCAGCGTCGTAACCCACTGAGCCACCGCGTCCCTTGAGCTGTGGCATAGGACGACTCAAATGGGCTAAAAGTATCTGTGCTGCAACAGAAAGCATAATGCTTGAATGGAAGCAGAGCACCACCGTGTGGTCTTCATAATATTTCTGAAAAGTGGACTGCAACAGAAGCCACTCCTTCTCCTGTTAGTTGATCCAGCCACGGTAATGCAGGCGGGGTAAAAAAAATAATTGGCTTCTGCAACTAATACAATGGTTTAACGGAGATGTGCAGGGTCCCTTAGCTCAGGAAGAATGGCTCACTCTCAATACCATGATGTAAAAATAAAAAATAAGAATCCCGGCATTCAAAGGGAAGCTGGTCAAGAGGGATGAAGCTGAATCACCGGTGAGTAAGCTGGTGACTCCAACTTGAAATGTTTAGATGACTTGAAGGCCATCATCAAGAAGAAACTGTTAAGAGATGGTGGAGAGCAGACTTCGGAATTTGGGAGGCTTCCAGATAAAGTGGTTTCCTTTTTATCAGGGTAAAGATCTGGCATTTGTGACCTTGAGATTTGTGTTCTTTGTGGACTGACTTCAAAAGAGAGTTTAGACCAGTGCTTCTCAACCATGGCAACTTGAGGATGGGTGGACAACACTCAGAATTTCCCATCTAGCATGGATGGACCTCAACATCCAAATTCCCCAGCCAGCAAACTATTTGGGAAGTGATGGGAGTTGGACGTCCACCCATCTCCAAGTATCTAAGGTTGAGAAACATTGGTTTTAGACATTTACATGTGGTCTTATAATGCCTGGAGGATGAGATAGAAAACCTGACACAGGTGAGACCTACGTATATAATAAGATTCCCTAGAGATGCTTATGTAGATCTCTGGGATATCAATGTCCAATTCACTTTTCTCCTTGGTGGGATCCCCATTTTGGAACAAATTATGATGACAGGAAGCAAGTATTTTACTGAAGTTTAGGAAGGGGCTCAAAACACATTTATTTCCCCAGCCTTTTTCATGCTGCTGTTCTGGTTTACACTTTATTGGAAGGTATGTTTTTATTGTCTCTTAAACTGTCTTGGAGCCACTAGAGGAGTAATTTAGATCTTCCAAGTAAATAACTCTATTCTGTCATCTCTGAGTAATGTTGGGCTTTTAACTGACAGAACTGTGGGCTACTTTGCAAAATATTAAGAGGATGCTGTCTCTAATGGATGAAATAAAAAAGTCCCATTTTCAGGACAAGTAACCATGTTCTTCTTTACTACCATGTAAGAACAGACATGGGGTGCCTTTTTAACTCATTTTTTTAGTGCCCATCTTTAAAAACATCCAGTTTACCTAAAATTCTGCCCCATTTCTGAGTTAAGACCAAATTATGAGTGAACCACCACCATGGGGGGGCAATAGTTTCAATCCCCCGAAAACAGAATTCACCATAAAAGGGAGAGCAATTTGATTAGTGTGCAATGTTTCCTCTCTGCTTCTCTAATTGAATTGAGCAATTTTTTCCCCTGAACATTCTCCCTTAGTTGAGACACAGGCAACCGTTTTGCCCAAGCTTAGACTCTGCGTACCGATTTAAGTTTTCTAACAAAATAACTTACATCCTGCTGTTTCACCAATATCAGCATTTCAGGTAACTCAAGGTACAGAACACAGCTTCAGCTAGAACCCTAACTCGTTAGGCATTTTATTTTGTGTATTCAAACTCTGAAATGACATTAGGTTGGGGAGGCGTAACATAAAGGCTCAAGGTGAGCCAAGCCATCATCAGCCTGGGATCCTATTGAGTGCAATGTGTAAACACAGGACACAATTTGCTCATTTTCTGAGATGAATTAAGAAGTCAGATTTGCTTTCTTCTGCCTTGGCTATAGTCAGATATGCTGCTGTTTTTTCACCCGCCCAGCCAACAGTTGCTCAACTAAGGTAACCGGGTTGTTGTTGCTGGCAGACCTACTCAGCTAAAGCCTGTTCCTCTTTAATAAAGGAAAGTTTGGTCTCAAAACTGCATTTGCAGTCTGCAAGGCCTGCTTGGGCCATAAACCAGAGGGTTTTTACGCCATTACAGAGCAGGAAGTGCACAAGACTCCTGGGCTGTGGCTGTGCCCACTCAACCTCCATATTTGCAACCCGTCTCTTGCAAAAATACCAGGCGCGCCACTGGCCAAGAAAAGGTTCCTCATTTCCTACTCTAGAGGCTGCAGTTGTGGCTCTGGCTAATCAGTTCAGTCAACCTCTACAGAAGACAATGTCAAACTCACAATGCCGCACACGAATAGTTCCTTACGGGTGTCCCAGTTGGTGCCCATAAGGATCCCTGCTTTTTGACATTATTCAAAATGACATGAGATGTTGGCATGTTGAGAGGCACCAGTCCTCAGCGGGGGTCTCTAAATGTATTTCTAAGGCTGGTAGTTGGTCACTCCTCTCCCTTTCCAGAATGAAGCCACTGGAGAGGGTTGCTTTTAGAGATTAATCACAAACACCAACCTCCAGAAAATTCACCCTCCCCTTTAAATAGACATTAACTATTAGCGTGTCAGTTAGGACTAGGTTAGTTGCAGGCAGCCACCAAGATAGAAAAAAAGCAGGTTTAAACCCAAGAATGTTTCTCAAAAATTAATCTGACTGAAGCAGCCCCTTTCATCATTTCATCTAGCATTCAATGATTTGCCTCAACTCTAGAAACCCAGAGGGCGGCATCTATTGTACGCTTCAGATCTACCTGCAACAATTATTTTAGGCCAGTGGTTCCCAACCTTTTCTATAACTCGCATCCGTAGAACGCTTCTTATAGATACTCGCACCTTACAAAAGTGATACCTGGTTTTGAATGACGTGAACATATACACTATAATTTTGAAACTTCAAAACCTAAATTTTCACACCCCCTGGAATGTCGTCTCGCACCCCTGGTTGGGAACCCCTGATTTAGGCTGAACCAAAATAAGACTTAGGCTCGCAAATTCGTTTAGGCTAGAAAATTAATTTAAAATTTAGATGCCGAACTTTGAGCTTCAGTTACTACCTGCTTGGAGAAATCTTTTAGAAGGGAAGTGGTTTTTTGTTTTGTTTTTTAAAAAACTTCCAAATCTTGCTTCAAATAATTATCCTTCAAAAGAGCCGCTTGATTGGGTATTTGAAATACAACTTTATTATGCTCTAAACAAAGAGAAATGGGAATGACAGTAACAAACAAGATTTACCACTGAATACTGTAATGAGACTGCAGCAGTCAGATTTGTAACTCAAATGTGGAGTAAATTTGCAGTCCAAAACAGCTAAATATGCAGGTCCAAAAATGAAGGAATTTTATTTTAACTGCCACATTCACGCGCCAAACCCCATTCTCTCTTTCAGCATCCCAAAGATTAAAGCACATGTTCTCATCAGCTAGAATAATAAAGTGGCAAACACGCTGCACCACTGACATCACAGGACAGTTGCCTATAAAACTAGACTTCTGACGCTGGGCTCCAGCTTCGCCTCCCTCACAGGTCATCATCTTCGTCTGGCAGTGCAGTGGTCTGAGCAATCTGGAAGAAGGGGAAAAGAAAGGGTCAAAAGCTCTGAAAAAGTCTAGGCCACGGGCAGGTGGCCAAGGTCTTTTAAAAAAGGGTTACCTGTAAATCTTGCTCGTACTGTGCTGCCAACGCTGGATCCATAACGACCTCTGGGGGGGCAAGAGCAGGCATGGCAACGAATTCCAGGTTGGGATCGCCAATGAGCTTTCTCGCCAGCCAAAGGAAGGGCTTCTCAAAGTTGTAGTTGCTCTTGGCTGAAATGTCATAGTACTAAATGCAAAGGTTAGAGAGAGGAACTTGAGTTAACACAGATTGAGGAGGGGCCTGCTATCCTGTGCAGGTAACTCTTCTGACTTCTACTGCGCATTTGCTGTTTGCTTTCTGAGAAGTTTTGACTTATTTTAAATCTTTTTGTCACAAGATAGCTGCCTACTTTTATTGGAATTGAGAGTTCAGAGTGAGCAGATTCAAAGAGAAAATCACTTCAGGAATCGTTACCAACTAAATCAAACATTGATAGAAGAGAATATTTTTAGCTAGGGTTGAACTGTGGGGATCTTCCATTTAATTTTATTTATTTTAATTCCATTTATATCCCGCCCTTCTCCGAAGACTCAGGGCGGCTTACAAGCTTAGCAGTAGCCTTCATTCATGTTCTCCGAGCTTATTTTTTTTGCAGACCTTTTATTATCGAAGTAGGTAACCACAGGTAACACAATGGCTAGGCTAGCAGTGATGTTACTTAGCTGTGTAATGAAATGTCTGCATAAATCAAGTATGGTTAATATTATTTTGCTTCAATCACATTACACAATCTATAAAAAGGAGTTCCCCCACCAGAAAAAGCATTTAACAAATGTTTGCTGAATTAAAATCCAGAAATATAGACAATTAAAGCTGCAAAATGGGTACATTTGGTTATGAGGGCTCCCTGATGCTTTGAGTTTGGTTGTTTCCTTGCAGACATTTCCTTACCCAAATTACCCAGACCTGGATTCTACCAGTGGGCTCTGGGGAACCCAGAGTGGGATAGAGCCCATTAAATGGCTTGTTTGAATGTGTGTAGTCGCTGGAGTTGGGGGGAGGAGGGATTATTATTATTTTTCTTCTTTTTTATAGGGTGTTTTTATATCTGTGTAAGCCGCATTGAGTCACCATATGTGAGTAGGCCAGGGGTCCTCAACCTTGGCAACTTTTAAGACTTGTGGACTTCAACTCCCAGAATTCCTCAGCCAGCTTCTGGGAATTGAAGTCCACAAGTCTTAAAGTTGCCACGGTTGAGAACCCCTGGAGTAGGCGGCAGTATAAATTTTCTAAATAAATCAATAAACTAGGTCACATCAACATTTGGTTCTGTCGACCTTTCTCTTTTCAGCTAGAGATGCCTTGTTCTTACCTGCAGATTTTTCTTCCTGTGAAAGACAATGGACTTTGCTTTGACTTTCCTGTCCTTGATGTCCACTTTGTTGCCACACAAAACTATGGGGATGTTCTCACAAACCCGTACCAGATCTCTATGCCAGTTGGGTACGTTCTTGTATGTAACCCTTGATGTTACATCAAACATTATGATGGCACATTGAGCTAGAAGGCAAAGCCATGGGCATTATTAGTCAAGGGGACAGAAGCATGCAATTTACAATTCTAATATTAAAGCAATTCTATATAAAAGCGGTCCCAAGTGTTTGCATTGCTACTTCAACAGTATCCATTTTGACTTTTTTAAACATAAATGTAATGAAAACACAATTCTAACATTTTGATAGAAAACAGAAATGGGAACACTTAAAGTTACCGAAGCAGGATAGTTCTTTATTTCCTGTTTACAAATATTTGTTCAAATAACTTATTTACTAAATGTACATGGCCAATCCTATCACTCTTGAACTGACCTTGAATGTAGTAACCATCCCGCAGACCTCCAAACTTTTCTTGGCCAGCTGTATCCCATACGTTAAATTTAATGGGACCTCTGTTAGTGTGGAACACCAGAGGATGGACTTCGACTCCCAAAGTAGCTGCAACAAAATGAAATGTTAGTTGCTACACTGCATGTGAAGGCACAACACAAAACTTTCAAGGATTATTTGAAGGCAAGTTACTTATCCATCTCGGGCCTGTTCACATCTTGTCTACAGATTTTAAAAAAGCAACTTTTCTTTAAACATTTGCTTTTAAAAAAAAATCCCCAGCAGTTTGACTCCTTTTTTCTCTTTTTATTCACTCCACCCCCTTGATCTACCAGGAGAGATGAAAACACTAATTATAACTCAGGTGTCCTTTCAGCTCAAACTGTATGATGTTTAACACCTTGGACCCTTAGAATATACAGACCATAAAATTATGTACAGAGATCTAGAATTTTACACCCAAGTTACAGTTTAGATCTGGACCTATAAAAGGCAAGATATCAAAATCATTTTAATGGGTCTACATGACTTAATGGTAGAGGACAGGAAGGCCTGGAGGAACGTTGTCCATAGGGTCGCGATGGGTCGGACACGACTTCGCAGCTAACAACACATGACTTAAAGAGTTTACATACCTACATACTTCTTCTCAAATTCACCAGTCAAGTGGCGTTTCACAAATGTTGTTTTACCAGTGCCACCGTCACCAACCAAAACAAGCTGCATTAAAAAAAAAAGATTAAGAAAATTATGTCTTATGCTAACGTTTTTTTCAACCAGTATCAATCTTACAAAAACATATATATACCAAGCCAGTATGCTGTAATTGTTATAGAACAGTAGCACTGATCATCAAAAACTAAAACATATTCAAAAATACCATAGATCTACACCTTGGAAGCTATTCAAGTTGTGGCAACGAACTAGCAGACAAATGTTTCTTAAATGAAAAGTAACTAATTCATTTATGTATTTTTTCTACCTTGATGTTTTATTGGCAAATCCGTGTATTAATCTAAGGAAAATCTAAGCAAAAGAATGGTTTATATATAGAAGTATTAATTTTGCTTGATTTAAAAAATTATTTCCATTTCTTTGAAATTACTCAGAAGAACTAGAAAACTCACACCTGTTTCTATGTATTCGAAGCTATACAATTTTACAATTAAAAGCATCCACCGTTTGGAACAGAATATCAAATAGGAACCATTTTGACAATATTAATAAAATTATAGTACATGTACTATTTCCTATTTACAAATTCAATCCAACTATTTAAAAAAGTTTACTAATTTACCAAAAGCACTACCTTCACTCTCCAAAAGGTACACATCAAAGGAAACACTCCTTCAATATAAATAATCAAAGATATCATGATTCATTAAAAATTACATTTGGATAGCAAACTGATTCTTTTTGAGTTGGGACTGAACTGTGTATTCCAGCATTACGTCTACAAATACATACTAAGAAAACAGGCATACAGTGTAGGCCACAAGGCTATTTGGGAATTAAGTTATCAGATTTTGCATGTCTGCCTGCAAAGAAACCATATCAAATTTCTAACCACACAATTTCAGCCCTCAACAGATTGAAAATAAATTTGCGTTCCATTGAGAACAGGCATTTCTTTGAAGTGAAGAAAAAAAGGGCAAAAAAAATACAGTCAGCCCAAACAGGAGCTTGGCACAAGCCAGAAAAGCATTCCTGTGGATTTGCAAACCAACAAAGAAAGCTCAGAGGCCTGGCTTGCTGCGCTGGCTTCCACCAGGACAAAGTTATTAGAAAAAGACCAGGTGAAAAGAAGGCCGTTCAGCCCTACCTTAAACTGCACTTGGGGTTCTCCTTGTGGGGCGGCCATGCTGTGTCTGTGGGAAAGAGCAAAGCATGAGTGGAGAGGCGGCACTGCAGATGATCATCTGCCTCCAAGGCGCGTGGCTGGCTGGCTGAGCTCTCCATCCGGGTCGAGGAGGAGGAAGCAGTAAATGGCGGAAGGCAGGGACAGGGGCTGGCCAGGCCCCTCTCCCCCTTCCAGCCCTTTTAAAAACAACACACATGCACACACATTCCACACAAAACTGCCCAAAACTGCGATGAAAAACAGTCTGAAAAGGGAGTGAAGCGGGGGGGGGGGGGGGGGGAAAGAGGGCCCAGCTGCAAAGTCAAATCACCAGCTTTCCTTCCAGGCATCCCAGTCTGAGGGCAAAAGAGAGTGCACCCCTAAAGAAGGGCCCCCCTGCCCTTTCTTGACATCTCCCCCAAAAGAGAAAATCTTGGGCAAGGCAAAGAAGCATCTCCTGAAGACGGGCCTCCTCCCAGCATTCTTGGCACCCCACCCCCCAAGGTGAAAGTCTGGGGGACAGAAGAAAGTCTACCTTTCCCGTTTCTTGCCATCTCCCTTAAAGGAAAGCCAGGGGCAGTAAAAGAGAGATACTTCTTCTAGAAGGAGGGCCCCCTCCCTCCTTAATGGGATCCCCTAAAGGGGTATCTCCCCCTAAAGACAAAACAGGGGGGGCACAAGAGCCCCTGAAGGGGTCCCTCCCACCTTAACCGGATCCCCTAAAGGGGTATCTCCCCCTGAAGACAAATGGGGGGGGGCAAAAGAGAGCCTCCTAAAGGGCTCCGTCCCACCTTTCTTGGCACGCCCCCCCAAAGCAAAAATCTGGAGGGGAGAAGGCAGTTCCTTCCCCGGCATCTCGCCCAAGGAAAAAGTCCATAAATAAGAGCACCCCCCCAAAAAAAAAACCCCAGCACCTTCTCTCACCATGAGAACAAAGTCTGGTAGGGGGTAGAAGAGGAAAAACCGCCCCTAAAAAAAGCGCCCCTCCCCCATCTTTGTAGGCCTCTCCCCTTAAGGGGGGAAAGCCCCCGTGAAAGCTGGAGACTCCCCCTCCCAGAAAGGCGCCCCCCTTTTCCCCAGTAGGCTCCTTCCGTCCCTCCCCACCCCTTTTTTTCCGACTCACCTCCGAAGAAAGGAAAGAGGGAGAGCGCCGCGTTTGGCCGCCCATTCCTCCCTCCTTCCCGGCCAGCCCGCGCATGCGCACAACGCCCGCCGCCGTTCGCTCGCTCGCTCGCTCCCCCCCCGCCGCCAACCGCCTCCCGCCAACCGCCTTTTTTTCCCCCCCGCGCGCGCGCGTGCGCTTCAGGGCCCCCTCCCCTCGTTCCTCGCTGGTGGGGGCCTTTCCCGCCCTTTCTTAGCCAGAGGGGGGAGGGGGGCGGAAGAAAGGCGTGAGGCGGCCTGGTCGTTCCCGCGAGGTACGCGAGCCAGGCCGCGGCCTTCCTTCCTCTCCTCACCTCACCTCGCCGGGCGGGTTACCTTCTCGGGGCGTCTCGTCCGCTGCTTGCCTGGCTTCTCCGCTCGCGGCTGCCGCTGCTGCTGAAGGGAAGCGAGCGGGCTTGTGAGGGAAGATGGCGGAAGCGCGCTCGTTCAAATCGCCCTGAAAGAGGCAGCAGCCACAACAGCAGCGGCGGCGGCAGCAGAGGGCGGGGAGCGCGCACGCCGCTCACGTAGCCGCGCGGAGAGAAGCCAATCAGCGCGCGCGCGCGCGTCGCGTAACGCAACGGAAAGGGAGGAGCCTGGCGTCAGGCGACCGCGCCTGCGCGGAGGGAAGCCTCCGAAACTTGGCCTCGCTTTTTCTCTTGCCCTCGCGGCGCCGGGGCCCCGCCTTTCTCGGCAAGAGGAGACAGTAAATGCGCGCGCTTTCTTCGAAAGCTCCGCCCCCGCCATCACCCCGCGTTGGGGTGCGCCTGCGCGGTGGCGCGCGGGCCTTTTGGCGCGAAAGGGGAGCGCTCATTTTCCCCCCCTCCCTTGGGCGCGCTGCTATTTTAGATTTAAAATATTTAGAAAAAAAAGGAGGAGCAAGAAATAATAATTAAAAAGAAAAAGCAATGCAACTGGCGATGCAAAAGACCCATGGGCACCAGCAAGGGGCTTCTTTCTTGCCAAAGGGTCATCTGATGGCAAAAATAATGCTTGCTTTTCTTGCTTTGCCAAAGGTGGGGAAGATGGGCTATGTAGTTTAGCATTGCAAAGTTGGGGAACAGATGCCTGATGAACTTGGGGGATGCTTATTCCCCATTCATGGGGCGATTGCGATGGTGAATGGATCCCAAGTGGTTGGCCGAAGACAAAGCTAATCTGATCATCCCCTCAGTTTAAATGTTTGTTTCTGGCCTCTAAAGGCCAGAAAAGAAATTCGCATTACCTTTAATTCCATCACCTCTGAAAGCCTCTGAAATATTTTCTGCTCTGGCAAGGCATCAATCATGTTACAGGGAGTCCTCAACTTACAATGGTTCATTTAGTGACCAAAGTCAATGGGGAAAGCCAGATTCACTTAACAACCATGTTACTAATTTAACAACTGCAGTGATTCACTTAACAGCTGTGCAAGGAAGGTTGTAAAATGGGGTAAAACTCACTTAGTAAACCTCTCACTTAGCAATGGAAACTTTGGGCTGCATTGTGGTTGTAAGTCGGGGACGGCCTGTACTTGATTCATTTTTGTTCTTTCTGCAAAAAGGATGCAGTTCCAAAAACAGCAACTTTCAAATGTATTTTTTATTATTTTTTTTCTCACTGCATCTCTTTATTTACTAGAAATGAGAAGAGAAACATTGATTGAAAGGTACTTTGACTGACAGCAGCAGGAACCATTCGTTTGGTTTTGCTAAATGAATAAATCAACCCCAATATATGTTGAATATGCAAACGGTGGGGAGATGCTCAAAAAAAATCACACACCTAGGTCATAACATGAGTATTTTTATTTATTAATTTTTTTACGTCACCTATCTCATTGATACAGCCACTTTGGATGTGTTACAACCTGATAAAACATAGTAAAAAGTCCTGCAGTATGATTAAAATTAGAAGAATTAAATAGAAAAGCTAAAAAAACCCAATACAACGGGCATTAAATGTTTTTAAATTTGAAATGTTCATTTTTTTTAAAAAAAGCATCTCTTAATATTTTAATAAGGATTTTAATGTGGTCCCCAGCCACTGTCTCTCTCGGCCTGGACTAGATATATTTGCATAGCTCCGCCCTTTCTATAACGCCACACCCCCTCGCTTGGTCCCTCAGTGATATTCCAGCAAAAATCTTAATACGAGCTCCCTCTTCGCTTGGACCACACTCTATATTTGCATAGCTCCGCCCTTCCTTTGCAAGCGGCCGCACCCCCTCTCCTGTCCCTCAGTGATATTCCACCAAGAATCTTAATACGACCTCCCTCTTCGCTTGGACCACACTCTATATTTGCATAGCTCCGCCCTCCCTTTGTAAGCGGCCACACCCCCTCTCCTGTCCCTCAGTGATATTCCACCAAGAATCTTAATACGACCTCCCTCTTCGCTTGGACCACACTCTACATTTGCATAGCTCCGCCCTTCCTTTGTAAGCGGCCACACCCCTCCGTCGGTCCTCGACCCCGCTGGGTTCTTCGGCTTTATAACGGGGAGGCGACGCCTGCGCCTGCGCAGTGGGCGGCGGCCGGGGCAGTGGTTGCCCTGGCATCAGCCAGTGAGGAGGAGGCGGCGGCCGTGTTGAGCCGCCGCTGGAGCCTCCCGGAACGGGGAGCCGCTTGCGGTGGGCAAAGAGCGGCAGAAACGCCCGGGGAGAACCGGCTGGAAGAGCCCCGCCAGGATGAGAGACCGTCTGGCCGAGCTGGCATCGGTGAGAGGCTGAGGAGGCGGCGGCGGCGGAGGGAGGGTGACCCCTGGGCAAGAACAGCCCCTCTCCGGGGGGGAGGGGGAGAGACCAATTAACGGATGCGCGGCAGCATCCCCGGTCCGGGAGCGCCGCTCGCTTGCCTCCTGCTGCAACCTGGCGCCCGTTGCAAAGGAGACGGGCGACGGCTCCCAGAGGATGGAGAAGACAGGACGATGGGCGTGGTAGTCGCACACCTTTAGAAAAAAAAGCCTCTTTCTACGCTCCCATCGCCTTTTGTTTTATTTATACATTATTATTATTATTATTATTATTATTATTATTATTATTATTATTATTATTATTAATTTAATTTGTATACCGCCCTTCTCCCGAAGGACTCAGGGCGGTGAACAGGGCAATACATAAAAACAAGATACAAAAATTAAAAATTATTAAAAAGTTCAGTTTATATGCCGACCATCCCCATCCCTGTGTGGCTTTACCTGATCTTTGCCAGGTGTGTTTTTGTTCCAGTGAAGCTTTCTGCATTTTTTTTTTTGCATTTATCTCCCAAAGGCGTTCGTCACCGGTAGGGCAGCCAGCTCAGAGCAGCCTCTGGTTAAAAACAAAACAAAACAGCTGGGCAAAGCAAACATTCCCAGGTTGAGGAATGTTGCTAGAGGTGCCTTTTCTACGGGCATGGATTAGGGATGCTGGTTAAGTTCTGGCAATCATCTTCCCTTCTCGTTAACCCTTTTCCTAAAAAGAACCTAAATTTTTGACATGAAGTATTTTTTTTTAAAAGCATTCGTTTTCTGCTGGGAATGGAAGAGCCTTCCTTTGTTTTATGTTAAAACGGGGCAAAGCAAAGTTGCCTAATAAAATGCAAGTATTTGTGTCATGGTTGCAGGCAACCTTTTCAGCAAAAAGTTTTGTGTCAAATGAACCGGGTGTTTTGAAAACATTGCATTCTGTTTTGCTACTGGCGGGGAAGATACAAAGAATCAGGGTAAACCAACAACTTGGAAGAAATTAGCAGTTTTAAAAGTTCGGATGTTGATAAGAGTTTGGGCACCAGTGTGTGTGTGTTATTTTAAAGAAAGCATCTTGCATCAATAGTGTGCAGATATTGGTCTGTCCCTGCATTTAATATGTCCATATTTCTAATTAATATTTGAATTGCAATTTCAATCTTCTTACCCTCTTGGAGTTCACTCCAAGAGAAGGAGAGCTTGTGCCTTTTAAAGAATATTTATTTGAAGCTGAAGCTGTAGCTTCCACACAGAGGCAGGTATATATGGATAGTCCTCAACTTACGACGACAATTGAGCCCAAAATTTCTGCAGCTAAGCAAGACACTGTTAGGTAAATTTTGCCCCACTTTACGACCTTTCTTGCCACTGCAGCTGTTAATTGAGTAAATGAATCTGGCTTCCCCATTGACTGTGCTTGTCAGAAGGTCCCAAAAGGAGGATCACATGATCCGGGGACACTGCAACCGTCATAAAGTTTCCAAGTGTCCGAATTTTGATTACGTGATCACTGGGATGCTGCAATGGTCATAAGTGTGAAAAATGGTCATACGTTCATTCAGTGCCATTGTAACTTTGAACGGTCACTAAATGAATTGTTGTAAGTCGAGGACTATTTGTATTGTACATTTGTGTATAGATCTGAATGCCTGCATCTATACGTGATACAGCCACGTTTCTGTGTAATGGGCTTTTTGAGGATTTTCACGAATTCCCCATGTTTCTTAAGAGCAGTGTGGCAATTTTTGTGGCAGTGCCATCCTCATTGATATTAACAGCACTGTGTGATTAATTCAGAGGTTGCCGCCATAAGTAATCCACCTAACTGTTTGAAGGATTTGGTCTGCCAGAGGGTGTCTGTTTGAGATAAATTTCTGGCTGGTTTAACCCGATCCCAGTTTGTCATCTTAATTTGTTTTCCTAGAAAGGAAGGGAAGCTCAGCTCTGCATTTCCAGAGCTGTAGTGCATTTCAAAGTGTCCTGAGGTAGGGCTGTGCATATAAATTAAATAATACTTTTTTTCTTTTCCAAAGCAGTAATGACCCCAAACAATTGTAATGAGAAAACGTTTCTCAATTTAAAAAAATGAGGACAACAAAAAGATTCCCACAACGAAATTTTATCAAGACATAAAATAGCACTTGTAATAGCCTTTGGACTTATATACCACTTCACAGTGCTTTACAGCCCTCTCTAAGCGGTTTACACAGTCAACCTATTGCCCCCCCCCCGACCATCTGGGTCTACATTTTACTGACCTTGGAAGGATGGAAAGCTGAGTCAACCTTGAGCCCGTCAGGATCGAACTGCTGGCTGAGGGCAGTGAGTTAGCCTAGAATGCTGCATTCTAGCCACTGTGTAGGAAGGGAAGGAAAGGAGCACTAGCACTTAGACTTATATACCGCTTCACCGTGCTTTACGGACCTCTCTAAGCAGTGTACAGAGTCAGCATTTTGCCCCCAACAACCTGAGTCCTCATTTTACCGACTTCGGAAATATGGAAGGCAGGGTCGACCTTGAGCCGGTGGCAATTGAACTGCTGGGAGTTGGCAGAATTAGCCTGCAGTACCGCATTCTAACCACTGCACCACCACGGCTTTTTATCCAAATATATAAAGAAAAAGAAAGGTAAAGGGGGGGGAGAAAAAAGAGAAAAGTGTAGGATAGAGGGAAAAGGGGGGGGAAAGGGACTCACTTGCAACTCCTTTTGGTGTAGTAAAGGTAAAGGTTCCCCCACACATGCGTGCTAGTCGTTTCCGACTCTAGGGGCCGGTGCTCATCTCCGTTTCAAAGCCAAAGAGCCGGCGCTTGTCCGAGGACGTCTCCGTGGTCATGTGGCCGGCATGACTAGACGCCAAAGGCGCACGGAACGCTGTTACCTTCCCACCGTAGTGGTCCCTATTTTTCTACTTGCATTTTTACGTGCTTTCGAACTGCTAGGTTGGCAGAAGCTGGGACGAGTAACAGGCGCTCACTCTGCTACGCGGCACTCGGGATTCGACCCGCCAAACTGCCGACCTTCCGATCGACAGGCTCAGCGTCCTAACCCACTGAGCCACACCGCGTCCCTTATTTTGGTGTAGTAAAACAAGATAAATAACATGAAACCTCAACTTTTTAACTTTTATGTAAGCACAAAAATTCTCCTCTGCAGAAGTGTGGGCTATCAAGAAAGATAGCCAGAAATCATAATTTTAAAATTATTATTTTAACTTTTTTTTTGCGTCATAAGCGGCTTGCAGTGGAACTGTTTTGTCAGAATGTTTACGTTGCTTTCGTTTTGTGCTGTCCAAGGTGATTTGCAAGAACAATACCATCAGTATTCCTCTGACTTTTTTTTTTTTGGTATCACAATTTGAGTGTGTCTGTGCACTTGTGATATGTTTTTCCTTCCTCTCATTCTTATCTCTTCCTGCGGCAACAAAGAAGCTTTAGATTAGAAGGAAAAGGAAGGTGTTAGGACTGAAGAGCCTTTTGCTTAACCTCAGTAGCTTCAAACACAAGAAAAACTGGTTATTATACTTGATTCCACAATTACACACCCTGGGCTTCATTCGAGGTTTAGAATTCCACTGCCAGCCGGCCACATTTGTTTTAAAAGAACATATCTAAGAAAAATAAGAAAACTTTCTGTGTTTTTTCTTGGAAGACGTCAGTAAGAACTGAAGAAGCTTCTTGGAAGAGAAACAAAATGTGTTCAAGGGAAAATAAAGTCCACCTGCCTTTTGACAAAGCACTTTTGGGATAACAATGACCAGAATAGGATAGGATAGAATATAGAATAGAATATAGAAATAGAATATAATAGAACGTAGAGTAAGAATAGAATAAAATAGAATGTAGAGTAAGAATAGAATAAAATAGAATGTAGAGTAAGAACAGAATGTAGAATAAGAATAGAATGTAGAGTAAGAATAGAATAGAATTGTAGAGTAAGAATAGAATAGAATAGAATGTAGAATAGAATAGAATAAAATGTAGAGTAAGAATAGAATAGAATAGAATAGAATTGTAGAGTAAGAATAGAATAGAATGTAGAGTAAGAATAGAATAGAATAGAATTGTAGAGTAAGAATAGAATAAAATGTAGAGTAAGAATAGAACAGAATAGAATTGTAGAGTAAGAATAGAATAGAATAGAATGTAGAGTAAGAATAGAACAGAATAGAATTGTAGAGTAAGAATAGAATAGAATGTAGAGTAAGAATAGAATAGAATAGAATTGTAGAGTAAGAATAGAATAGAATGTAGAGTAAGAATAGAATAGAATAGAATGTAGAGTAAGAATAGAATAGAATGTAGAGTAAGAATAGAACAGAATAGAATAGAATTGTAGAGTAAGAATAGAATAGAATAGAATGTAGAACAGAATAGAATAGAATTGTAGAGTAAGAATAGAACAGAATAGAATTGTAGAGTAAGAATAGAATAGAATTGTAGAGTAAAAATAGAATAGAATAGAATGTAGAGTAAGAATAGAATAGAATAGAATTGTAGAGTAAGAATAGAATAGAATGTAGAGTTAGAATAGAATAGAATGTAGAGTTAGAATAGAATAGAATGTAGAGTTAGAATAGAATAGAATTAAAGAATAGAACAGAATAGAATTGTAGAGTAAGAATAGAATAGAATGTAGAGTAAGAATAGAACATAATAGAATTGTAGAGTAAGAATAGAATAGAATGTAGAGTAAGAATAGAACAGAATAGAATAGAATTGTAGAGTAAGAATAGAATAGAACAGAATGTAGAGTAAGACAGAATTACAATTAGAATAGAGCCAGAAGGGACCTTGGAGGTCTTCTATCTCCACATATTTATTTTATTTTATTTATTTTAATCCCATTTATATCCCGCCCTTCTCCGAAGACTCAGGGCGGCTTACAATTTAAGCACAAACCAATGTGCTTAGCAATAGCCTTCATTCTATGTATATGCCTGCTTATTAGGGCTTTCGCCCCCCCCCCCCAAGCGGCATTATTACAAAGTCAGCTTAATTGCCCCCAACAATCTGGGTCCTCATTTTACCTACCTGGGAAGGATGGAAGGCTGAGTCAACCTTGAGCCTGGTGGGACGCGAACCTGCACTCATTGCAGGCAGCTGGTGTTACTTAAGGAGGCATTAGCCCACTGCTCCACCAAGGCTCTACTACATATAATCTCAGATTCACTTTCTTGGATCATAGAGAAAGATGGGACGACTTGTTGGGGTTTAGAGCAGCTTTTTCTTATAATTGATGTTCTTCAAAAGCAAACGTGACCAGCTCAGGGTGAAATCCTGAAAAAAGGTTGAACAGACCCCAAAGGTGTGTAATTGTGAAAGCATCCCGCTGCTTTTAGCGAGTTTTATCTCCCAGAAGGCATGCGTCAGGTTGAACTTTTAGCTAAATAGCTAGGAAAGATTTCAATAATTGGTGGGAGAAAAAGCATAATTTATTCTCCAAGGATCACATAGGAAAGTTTTTGGTGCACAAATATTTCCGTTGTGTGTCTGTTCCTGGCTTGAAAAGCTTCTCCTTTGTCTTATGAATGAGTCATAAGAATGAGAAGATGCAAAGGGCAGCAAACCCATGAATGACATTTTTGTCACCAATCTTTAAACGGCAGGAAAAGGCATCAATTATACGGTAATTTTATTAGGGAAACAAGCTACCAGTGCAAAGGAAAAAAGTTTGGGTTGAGCTGAGCTTCCGTTCTTTACTAGGCTACCTTGTGTTACAAGCCATAACCACAAATCATTAATCAGAATAGAGCTGAAAGGGACCTTGGGAGATCTTCTAGTCCAACCCCCTGCTCAAACAGAAGACCCTACCATTTCAGACAAATGGTTGTCCAGTCCCTTCTTAAAAACTTCCAGTGATTAAGCACCTACAACTTCTGGAGGCAAGCAGTTCCCCTGGTTAATTGTACTCACTGTTAAGCTTCTTCTTAATTCCAGGTTGTTTCTCTCTTTGATAATTTCCATCCATTGTTTCTTGTCCTGCCTTCAAGGGCTTTGGAATTAAGTTGACCTCTGTCTTCTTTGTGGCAGCCCCTCAAACACTGGAGCACTGCTATCATGTTACCCCCAGGTCCTTCTTTTCTCTAGACTGGCTATACCCAATTTCTGCAACTGTTCTTCACATGTTTTAGTCTCCAGGCCTTTGATCATTTTAGTTGCTCTTCTCTGAACTTTTTTTTTTCAAGGTCTCAACATCTTTTTTGTAATATGGTGACCAAAATTGGCTGCAGTATTCCAGGTATGGTCTCACTAGGGTTTTATAAAGCAGTAATAATACTTTGCGTGATCTTGATTCTGTGCCTCTGTTTATGCAACCCAGGATTGTATTAGCTTTTTTGGCGGCAGCTGCACACGGCTGGCTCATAGCCAAGTGATCGCCCACTAGGACTCCAAGGTCCCTCTGACAGTCGCTGTTTTTGTGCCAGGTTTCACGTCTAATCTGTACTTGTAGCTTTTGAAAAGGCTTTACTCGCACAGTGAAATATTTCTGTTTTTTTAGCGCACTCAGAACGAAGATGGAGAAGCAACAGTTGTCGTCGAAAGTGACCATTATATGGAAGACTTTTTCCTACAGGTAAAAATTTATGCTGGAAGCAACTTTCTTAATGCAGGTAATCCTCAACCTCTGACCACAATTGAGCCCCAGATTTTTGTTGCTAAGCAAGACAAGTGGGCTCTCCCCCCATTTTACAACCTTTCTTGCCCGGCTTGTTGTAAAGGGATGTTAAGTTAGTGACCCAGTTGCCAAGTCAATCTGGCTTCCCCATGGACTTCGCTTGTCAAAAGCTCACAAAAGGGGATCACGTGACCCTGGGGCCCTGCAACCGTCATAAATATGAGTCAGTTGACAGGCGTCTGAATTTTGATCATGTGACCGTGGGGGGGGAGTGCGGCGATGGCTGTGTGAAAAACAGTCCTAAGTTGCCTTTTCCAGGGCCATTGTATCTTTGAACGGTCATTAAATGGAATTTGCAGGACTACCTGCAATTTAATGCCTACTCCTTTTGGGCACCAGGGACCGGTTCCGTGGAGAGAGGTTTTCCCACAGCCCGGAGAGTGCGTGGTTTTGTGTGCTGCCTGCATCCCATGGATGGAGCTTTGCTTGTTTGTGCGGACTGGTTGCTGGCATGCCGTGGCCCGGTACTGGTCCACGGACCAGGGGTTAGCGACCCCTGATCTATACTATCATCTATCTCTATATATCTCTATCCATTCATCCACATCTTTTATACATCCATCAATCTCTGTCACATGTCTGTCTGTCTATCCATCATCTATCTCTACCTATCTCCATTCTCTATCTATTCATCCACATCTTTTATACATCCATCAATCTCTGTCACATGTCTGTCTGTCTATCCATCATCTATCTCTACCTATCTATCTCCATTCTCTATCTATTCATCCAGCTCTATTATAAATCCATCAATTTCTGTCTATCCATATCTGTCTATCCATATCACCTATCATTAATCATCCATATCATATCTATCTATCTATCTATCTATCTATCTATCTATCTATCTATCTATCTATCTATCTATCTCAGAGGCCCCCAACCTTTTGGGCACCAGGGACCAGTTCAATGGAGAGAAGTTTTTCCACGGACCAGAGAGTGCATAGTTTGTATGCTGCTTACATTATACGGATGGGGCTTTCCCTGTTTGTGCGGACCGTTTGCTGGCATGCTGCAGCCCAGTACTGGTCCACGGGCCGGGGGTTGGGGGTTGGGGACCCCAGGTCTAGTTGGCCTCCAAAATATTTGGTTGTTTCAGAGCATGCAACTTTTCTCAAGGAAACAGGAAAAATAGTGGCTTTGCCCAGAGACTAAAAGAACTACAGACTCCCAAGCAGCAGAAACTAAACTCTGTTGTGTTCGGCAGGATTCCCCTGAGTTTTGTAATCCCTTGTGGGTGCCAAACAAGGGTCACACGCGGCTTCCCATGCTTTAGGGACGGTCCCCAATGTTTATCTACTCAACAAAACGGCTCCGGTCTGTGACACGTTCGGGTTGCAACCAAACCTTTCTCCACCTTAATAACAGGATCTTGTTTATTGTGGGTAGTCCTTCAACCCCACATTTTCTGTTGTTAAACCAGACATTGGTTCAATGAGTTTTGCCCCGTTTCTTGACCTTTCTTGCCACAGCTGCAAAGTGAATCGCTGCAGTTGTTAGGTTAGTCACATGGATGTGAAGTGAAATCGGGCTTCCCCGGCTGCTTTGCTTAGCGAAAGGGGATCACGTGACCCCGAGGCCCTGCAAACCGTCATAAAAGAGGAGCCAGTTACCAGGCATCTGAAATTTTGATCAGGTGGCCCGTGGGGATGCTGTGATGGTCATAAGTGTGCAAAATGATCCCAAGTCGCTTTTTCCAGCGCCGTTGTAACTTTGGACGGTCGCTAAGCGAACCGTCGCAAGTCGAGAGATTATCTGTGTTTATTGTTGATGGATGGATTGAGTCTGCTTGGATGCCACCGTCAATGATTTAATAAACCTGCTTCCTGTTGATGCCTTTTCCTGCTCTTCCCAAGGTCGAGGAAGTTAGGAAGTATATCTCCAAAATCTCAGATGTTGTAGAAGAAGTGAGGAAGAAACACAGCGTTATCCTCTCGGCCACGCATCCAAAAGACAGTAAGTTTTTTCCATCTCTGTGCCTTTTTAAAGTCTGGCCACTGAGGCTGCAGAATTACAGAATGACAGAGTTGGTAGGGACCTCAGAGGTCTTCTAGTCCAACCCCCTGCTCAAGTAGGAGACCCCTAAACCGTTCCAGACAAATGGCTGTCCAATCTCCTCTTAAAAACTTCCATTTTTTATTTTTTTTAAAAAAAAAACATGTCTTAAAAACCTCTAGGTTGCATGGAAAGTCAAAGTGAGTGGCTTTTAGCAACTATTAGAGCTAGCATCTAAAAAAAAGAATTCATAATTTTAATGTCATAATTTTACTGTAGACAATATATTTATTTTGCTGCTGGGGCTCAGTTCTATTGGCTTTGTAGTCCTGTTTATTTCTTGGCAGTTCCTACTCCTGCTACCTGACTATTCATACAATATTCAGAGCATCCAGAGGGTATTCCCATTGGCAAACCCCCCCCAAAAAAAACCCCAGCAAAGAATGATTGGAAAAGCAGCAAAACCACAATTTAGCAGATCATGATGCAACAGGCATCAAAGTCAACAGATGAAATTTGTGTTGTCTGACATCAAATCACTTATCAGAGACATAAAATGACCATGGATAACATACTGTGCATTCAACAGACAATTGGGAGTAAGCAACACCCAGTCTCTTAATTGGGCTATTAAACTGAGGCTTTCCTATATATTTTGGGGGGTCTCTGATGAGTATATGGCCAAAGACTCAATCCCCCCAAAATCAACTATTTTTGTGAACTATTTCTAAACCTGGCTCTTTGAGCTATCTGGTCTGGACTGAGGGGTTTAATGTTTTTAAATTGTGATTTTAATTTTTGCGGCTAGACTTAATTTTATTTAAATTTTATATTGTATTGTTTTTAAATTTTGCCTTGTAAACCGCCCTGAGTCCTTTGGGAGTAGGGCGGTATATAAACCGAATAAATAAATAAATAAGTATGGAATGGAAGGATAATGTTCCATTAAAATCCCTAAATCTTACTTCCAACAAAATATTCTTCCTCACGTTAGGAGGAATTTAAAATCGGTATACCAAGACTGCGTCCTATTAGCAGTCTTTAAAAATCCACTTGTTTTCTCTAGCACTCATAATTGTGGGCTAATTTTAGCACTCTGCTCTTAGATTCATGTATAGAATGAGCTAAATACAGTATACAGAGGTCTCCAGAGCCATGCCAGCCGTGCTTGGTACGGCTGTTTGACTGAGGGTTGTGAAGGAACAAACATAGTTTTATTTAAAAAAAACAAACAAACCAACAACCCAGTTTCAACGTTAAAATGGATGTTTGTGGGTTTTTTAAGTGTAAGAGCATTGCTGTCGTTCTCCTGTATAGTAAATTGAAATCATAATTACCACATATAAAGCCCTTGAAAATTTTGAAGGAGTGTGTAGGGATCACAAGTTGAAATATTTTCTCTTTATATATTTGCCCTAAGAACAGAGGGGAAAGTCAACACTGGGAATCTGTGCTGCTGGATTCATTAGTGGCTCACCAGAGGGATCTACGATATTGGGAATATTTTATTTATCTGTTTATTTGTATTTCCCCCCCCCCTTTATCATTTTTACAAATAACTCAAGGTGGTGAAAGTATCCAACATGCCTTCCTCCCCTTATTTTCCCCCTAACAACAACCCTGTGAGGTGAGTTCGGCTGAGAGAGAGGGACTGGCCCAAGGTCACCCAGCTGGCTTTCGTGCCTAAGGCAGGACTAGAACTCACAACATCCTTGGTGATTGGCCCAAAGCCACCCACCCAGCTTTTGTGCCTAAGATGGACTAGAACTCACTGTCTCCTGGTGATTGATCCAAAATCACCCAGTTGGCTTCTGTGCCTAAGGCAAGACTAGAACTCATGCTCTCCTGTTTTCTAGCCTGGTTGCCTTAACCACTTGACTGAACTGGCTCTCTAATATTAATCAAAGAATTAAAAAAAATATTGCAGTGCTGCTTCAAGATATGTAATACTTAAGAGAGAGCCTTGCCTGTAAATTCTTGCTTTTGGTCAGCTGATCATTGGGGCTGGAGTATAGAGGATGCTTCTTGTGAACTCTAGTTGAAGAGTGCTGGGAGATAGAGCTGAATTATTTTGGACAGGAAAAAGGAAACAGGTTTTTGTGAGTTGCAAGAGCTGGTGGGTGGAGATCCTTTCTCTGATTTGTCCTTTTGGTGTCGAGAGCTCCAGAAGACTATTATGAAATCCATGTAGGATTTCGAGCAGTTTACAGAGGCAGCGTCCAAAGTTAATTTGTGGATCGGGGTGCAACTTTAGAACTTCGGAATCCTTGTCTTTCAACAGCAGAAGGAAAATGAGATCAGAACTGAATGTGAGACATGGGACAAGATTTGGGTGCCTTTTACTAGGCAGGGTCATCGTTTGTTCTTCACCCATGAAAAGCAGCCTGCTAAGAGCTTGGGTGACATGTATAGGGGAAGGACAGACAGAGGGAGGAGTCAAGAGAGCCATCAGCCTAGAGTTGATACGTTCCCACAATTGGTCTAACACCTCTTGAATTCCATTGACTTACCTAGCATCAGTTGACCAGATTCTTGTGTAGACTCTTGACTCCTGATGTTGACCATCCTAGTTCAGAGAGTCCCTAATTCCAGGATCCTGTATGGGAACATCATTGTGTCTTTGGTAGGAGGTGGACATCCACATGTGTAATGTTTGTTTGGAGAGCATTATCTACCGTGCTGAGTTCCCATTTCTCCTTTCATTAAAGAAACCAAGGAAGAACTCGAAGAACTGAACAAAGAAATCAGAAAAACAGCAAACATAGTCCGTGCTAAATTGAAGTGTAAGTATACCCTGTGAGTAAAATAAAAACTCGGAAGCAGTGAAACATACACTGTATAGAATTTTTTATGAAGGTGCCAGAAAAAAAGATCTTTGCTACAGTTGTGTGTAGATTATTCCGTGGACCGCATTGTATGCGTTTGTACCGCGTGAAAGTTGGAAAAGTCTTAGTTGTCCTTATTAATGTGAGACTATCAGTGAATTTATGTGTAATTGAGTGACTGATTTGGAGGATAAGTTCACCGTTTACCAAAAATGTAAATTTTCAAGTATGTGTGTGCTCCTGGTGACTTCATATAGACATCCTTCTTGCCAACAGCATAGTTGTTATATTCTGGATTTTTTTAAAAAAAATGATAGTCTAGCTGTGCTATGGCCAGCACTCTCCCATCCCATTATTAACCAGGACCAACCCTGCTTATCCTCTAAGCCCAGGCAAGTTATCTAGACTCTGCCCCCTAAAAAGATACCTAAAATGTATTTGCTTTTATATTTAATCTAATGCAGTGTTTCTCAACCTTGGCAACTTTTAAGATGGGTGGACTTCAACTTTCAGACCTGCAAGATTCTGTCAACGTAGTTTTACAATAAAGTAGAATTAGCCTGTGATTCCTATCTGGTTTACTCTACAATGTTGACATCAAGCTTTCAAGTCTGAAAGTATGATTCTTTCCTCTCCCCTCCACCTTTACAGCCAGAGAAAACTTGGGAGGGTCCCTTCTGAGCTTAATGCCCTACCTATTGTCCAGCTGTGGGCTATGCAGTCTTTTATCTGACCATTTCCTTGGACAATCTCTCCATCCAGTCTTCCAAGGTCTTTCCTGCATTCCATTGTGTGAACACACATCATTGCAAGATGAGGGGAGAACAGGAACACACAGAGATGTAAAACGTACCTTACACGTCATGAAGATATTTTCTTGGCTATAATGCAGGGGTCTTCAAACTCAGCCCTTTTATGACTTGTGGACTTCAACTCCCAGAATTCCTCAGCCAGCATGCCTGACTGAGGAATTCTGGGAGTTGAAGTCCACAGGTCATAAAAGAGCCGAGTTTGAAGACCCCTGCTATAATGGAAGAAAAGATGGGGGCTTCTATGGTTGCTAATGGTAAAGGAGTTGGGAAAAAGTCTTGTTCTGTGTACCTAGCATTTCATTTTAATACACCAATAGGAGAAGGTAGTAGGAAAGATGAATTAGGATAGAATAGAATAGAATAGAATAGAATAGACCTTGGAGGTCTTCTAGTCCAGCCCTGTGCTCAGGCAGGAGGACCTATACCATTTCAGACAAGTGACCATCCAGCCTCTTCTTAAAAACCTCCAGTGATGGGGCGCCCACGATTTCTGGAGGCAAGTTGTTCCACTAGTTAACTGTCCTCACTGTCAGGAAGTTTCTCCTTAATTCCAGGTTGCTTCTCTCCTTGATCAGTTTCCAACCATTGTTTCTCGTCCTTCCCTCTGGTGCTTTGGTGAACAAACTGGCCCCCTCTTCTTTGTGGTAGCCCCTCAGATACTGGCACACTGCTCCAAGTCCTGTAGCCGTTCTTTGTATGTTTTAGTCTCCAGGCCTTTGATCATCTTAGTTGCTCTTCTCTGATTTTTTTTCCAAACTCTTATCATCTTTTTTGTGATATGGTGACCAAAATTGGCTGCAGTATTCCAGGTGTGGTCTCACTAGGGTTTTATAAAGCGGTACTAATACTTTGTGTGATCTTGATTCTGTACAACCCAGGAATGTATTAGCTCTTTTGGCTGCTGTGCACACGGCTGGCTCATATTTTATATTTATGTATGTATGCATGCATATATGTATGAATGAATGAATGAAAGGTAATGACTATCATCTCTGAAATGGTTTTGTCCATTTCACAGCCATGGAACAAAGTTTAGCTCGAGATGAGAACATTAACCGAACTTCAGCAGATGTCCGGATACGAAAATCACAGGTAAATGTAGCAAAGGAAAGTCAGTCTTGGCAAACCACCATCGAAGCTGAGGGAGACCTAGGCGGGGGGAAAGGGCATTGTTTAGAAAGGAAACTCGTGACCTGCCTTTTGTTTGGCCTGGTTTCAAAGAGAAGGATGCAGAAAAGAATTGCAAGCTGTGTATTTGCTTATCTTCCTGTGAGGAAGGGCATTGTAAGACATTTTTGTTTCCTCCTCTTCCACAGTGTCCAGTTGAAAAGGGTGTCTAGGCTCTTGTTAAAAAGCAATCAACTGACTTGCTGAATCGTCTAAACAAGAAGCCTTGTTGGCTGTAGGCCCTCATTCTTAGTGTGACCTATTGTTATGGGGAAGATTAAAAACTAGAGTGGGTACTGAAAGGCATATAAATGAGATAGGTAGGCAAGCAGACAGATAGACAGACACAAAATAAACACACTGATGGCATGTTGCCTGGATTCCCAGGAAGAGTTAGCGGCAACTCACCCTGGATATTATGTGTTAGAGAAAGAGGGTGAAGACAAACACTCCCTAATAGTGGGTGCATGATGTAGATAGTTGGAGTGCTTTAATTTGGCACAACACTATAGATTTGGAAACATCAACTTGTTTGCAACATTTGCAAACCTGCATCTTGGATTTGGGGCCTGATGTAAAGTTATAGTAACAGGATTTTGCAGGTTGGATGTTCTTCTTCCCTTCCCTCCCTTTATCTTCATGAAGAAGCAGGGGTCACGTGCAAGACACTTTCTCAGATTATGTTTCTGCCCTGGACTGAATGTTTTTTCATCCAACTGTTGTTTTGGTACTGGCTTTTTTCCTATCCTGTCCTTTCTTCTGTTCTGTTCTGTCTTCTGTCCTGGCCACTTTTAACAAAGACATGATTGAGAATATTTAACAAACTGCATCCCTGTCTGGTTCAGTGGTAGCAGAGCCTGAGATAGAAGGTCCATACAGAGAGTGGTAAGGAACAGCTGAGAAGATTATAGCAAGCTTGCTTCCCATTATTCAGGATGTTGCTTACAAGCACTTATATGTGCTTAGAGCTCAAAGCATTGTTAGAGACCCCACACCCCCACTTCATGGCCTGTTTCTGTTGCTCCCCTCTGGGAGGAGATTTAGAAGTATTTATAGCAAAACTACTAGATTCTGTAACAGCTTTGTTCCCTATATCCCATCTGTCTGGTAAACTGGCAAGATTCATTTTTCTCGCCATGTTCATGTATACATCCGAATTAGACTGTGTTGTTTCTCTGTGGCATAGAATATGTGTGGGTATATGCAATTTTTGGGGGGTCATATTTATGTAGTGTATATTGGAGGTGATGGCACTTTGAGAGCTGTATACAACAAAATTTCATTTTAATGTATGCCAGTTAGTGTACATTTAAAGTGACAATAAAGTTATTCTATTCTATTCTATTCTATTCTATTCTATTCTATTCTATTCTATTCTATTCTATTCTATTCTATTCTATTCTATTCTATTCCATTCCATTCCATTCCACTCCACTCCACTCCACTCCACTCCACTCCATTCTATTATTCTGTTCTGTTCTGTTCCTCAAGGTCATTCCTTCTACCCATTAGATGTCTCCTTTCAATAAACATTTGCAAACCTGCATCTGACAATCAGTTTTAGTAATGTCTATAAAGGCCTTCACTATAAAGGAGAATTCTCAAACTAACTTGTGCAAAATCCCTTGGCACATCCCCCTTTCCAGCATTCAGTGTTGACCCGGAAGTTTGTGGATGTTATGACGATGTATAATGGAACTCAAACCATCTTCCGGGAACGCACGAAAGACCAGATACGGCGCCAGTTGGAAATCAGTGAGTGATCCTTCCTTGCTAATTTTTTCCTACTCTGAAGAACCTGCCTGATCTTAAAAAGACATTCTAGCAAAAAACATAATGCAAGGGAAAGGGGGATGTTGACCTATCTTGCAAGAACACAATCTCTTGTCATTTTTCTCTAGCTGGAAAAACCACCACAGACGAAGAACTGGAAGACATGTTGGAAAGTGGCAATCTGTCCATTTTCACTTCAGACGTACGTATTTCAAATCTGCATTTGCTGGCTTCAGCATAGATTTTATCTTTTGGGTCTAAAGCAGAGGACCTCAACCTTTTGGGCACCAGGGACCGGTTACGTGGAGAGAGGTTTTTCCGTGGACCGGAGGGGGTGTGGTTTTGTGTGGTGCCTGCATCCCACGGCTTTCCTTGTTTGTGCGGACCGGTTGCTGGCATGCTGCGGCCCGGTACTGATCCACGGACCAGGAGTTGGGGAACCCTGGTCTAAAGGACCTTTGAGCAATGCAAGGCAATCGAATTAAAATCCAAAGATCCACAAATTCTGTTCTATCAAACAAAAATCAATAAGTGTACTTATTTCATGTCTGTTCCTTCCTCTGCAAAGATAATTTTGGACACCAAGCTGACCAGAGCAGCCGTTGATGAGATTGAGTCACGTCATAAAGATATTATAAAACTGGAATCGAGCATACAGGAGTTGCACGAAATGTTTATGGACATGGCGATGCTCGTGGAGGTTCAGGTCAGTCTGTAAATCCCGTGGTATAATGTGGATGGTACTTTGTAGGGGGGAGAGTGCTGGAATAATAATAACTCTTGTTATTAAAAACGGCCACGCCACGCAGGAAATGGCCTTCTAAGAGGGTAGAATCCCAGTTCTATCTACCAGCTTAGTAGCTATGGAGATCACATATAAAATAGAATATACTGGTTTGGCACTGTTCCCTGTTGTGTATTCAGTAGGAAACAATAATAGCTGGTAATTTTAGTAAAAGACCTTGAATCATGTACACGGTGTGCACATCACATTTATGACACCTGTTATTTGTGAAACATTGGTGCAAGCCAATTCTACCTACAATCTTATCTGTCTGTCTCTCCATCAATCCATCAATCTCCATCCATACCTATCTACCTACCTACCTATCCATCCATCCATCCATCCATTGCCTGCAGTTGAGTCCTTCTGTCTATATTTCTATCTCTATCTCATCTCTGTCTCATCTCTCTCTTTCTATCTCTATCTATCTGATTTCCCCACGCTGAGTCCATCTGTCTATCTCTGTTTATATATCTATATATCTGATCTTCTATCTCATATCTGTCTGTATGCGTGTCTATATCTATCCATCCATTCATCTATCCATCTATCTGATTTGCCCACAGTTGAGTCCTGTCTATCTATATCTTTATATCTATATCTGATATCTGTCTCATCTCTGTGTTTGTCTGTCTGTCTGTCTATCTATCTATCTATCTATCTATCATCTATCTATCCATTTATCCATCTATCTGATTTTCCCACAGTCCTATCTATCTATATCTATATATCTATATCTGATCTCTCTCTCATCTGTGTGTGTGTATATCTGTATCTCTGTCTGTCCATCCGTCCATCCATCCATCCATCTGATTTGCCCTCAGTTGAGTCCTGTCTATCTATACATCTATATTTTATTTCTCTGTCTCATCTCTCTCTGTCTATACCCATCCACCCACCAACCCATCCATCCATCCATCTGATTTGCCCGCAGTTGAGTCGTCCTTTCTCTCATAACTGAATATGGAAAAAAATAGTTATTATATGTGGCTTATCAGGGTAAGAGTGGGGGGTATCTAGAAATCAAAGACAGTGAGTGCAATTGGTTTGCTTCATTTCCTGGTTTTGCTAAAGCATTTTTTAAAAAAAACACCTGTTCTTGTTAATTATTGGGTGGGTTTAGTTTTTATTTTGGTTCTGTTTATTGGGTAATGCCCATGTCATGTTTTCAATATAAACTACCAAGAGACTTTGATAGTTAGAGGTATAAAAGCCAAGTAACTAAACGATGTTTCCTGGGGCAGGTAGGTCTTTGTATAATGCTAAGAGCGATTATTATGCAATTATTTGAGAGGAGTTTCCATGAAAATCCAGCCAGTCAGGAAAATGAGTGTCACCTTTCTTCTTTGGATGTTTCCCCCCCCCCCTTTCATATGCATTAGGGGGCAGTAAATCGGATAAAAATTCTAAATAGTATTTTCTGGGTGCTCGTGGCTATGACTATTTCTTGGAAAACCGTTATGTGGGTGTTAAAGATTAGTTTCGAATTCTCTTTTCCCGGAAAGCTTTCCTTCAAACATTACCTAAATTATCCCGTGTGCTTATGAATGTTTTTCATCCTTACCACAGGATGAAATGAGTTTTCATAACTTGTCACCCTGCTCTCTGAATTTTCACGAGCTGACACTTTTAAGTTCCTTTCTTGAAAAAGGCACAGAAGTGAATGTTGTAATGAGCTTTTTAAACGTTTTGCTGTTTACTGCTGCTGATTATGTCTGCTGATGGATAGAACAAGCCAGGTAAACTCGTGTTTTGTAATATGTTCATCTTTTCCCATGCCATTCACCAAATTGCTTCATCAAACCCACATTAATGGCATACACCAGCATTTTAATAGAGGTAGATTTCAGGACTGTTGGCTGACTGGGCTTCAATGTAGTTCCTGCTGTTCTCATCAAGATATTGGGGATCTATGTAGACCAGGGATGTCAAACTGCTGGCCCGTGGGCCGGATGCGTCATCCGGAAGCCGCGCCCACCCCATTGCCGGCAATGGCAAAACTCCCGATACGTTGCGCAACGTCACGTGACATTGCAAGTTTGATGTAGACCGTTTTTGGGGTTTTTTCCCCCACCCTTGGCAACTTTTTTTAAATTTTATTTTATTTTAATTCCATTTATATCCCCCCCTTCTCCGAAGACTCAGGGCGGCTTACAAGCTTAGCAGTAGCCTTCATTCTATGTATATGCCTGCTTATTAGGGCTTTCATACACCACCCAAGCGGCATTATTACAAAGTCAGCTTAATTGCCCCCAACAATCTGGGTCCTCATTTTACCTACCTCGGAAGGATGGAAGGCTGAGTCAACCTTGAGCCTGGTGGGACTCGAACCTGCACTAATTGCAGGCAGCTGGTGTTACTTAAGGAGGCATTAGCCCACTGTTCCACCAAGATAGATAGATATGGATAGATAATAGCCATATGATGATAGATGATAGATAGATAGATAGATAGATAGATAGATAGACAGACAGACAGACAGACAGACATAGATGATAGATGAATGATATACATAGATGATAGATAGTGATAGCACTTAGATTTATACACCGCTTCACAGTGCTTTACAGCCCTCTCTTAAGCAGTTTACAGAGTCAGCCTGTTGCCCCCAACAATCTGGGTCCTCATTTTACCTACCTCGGAAGGATGGAAGGCTGAGTCAACCTTGAGCCTGGTGGGATGCGAACCTGCACTCATTGCAGGCAGCTGGTGTTACTTAAGGAGGCATTAGCCCACTGCTCCACCAAGGCTCCTATAACTTTTGAAGATGTGTGGCCTTCCACTCCCTATTAGAATGTCTGTCCTGAACAGGCTCTACAAAATAAAATAAATTTCATCTTTGTAATCCAGCTTTCTGTGTTTTTTTACTCTCGTTTTGCTTGTTGATGTGATTTCCTGGTATTCCCCAGTTAAAACGTCCACCATTCGAATGAGAAAATAAAGCCAGCCTAACATTTCCATCTTTGTTTCTGTGAATGCCATCATAACCGTTGGTCATCCTCATGTAATCATCCCCTCCTTGACTTGATCTGAATGGGCGTCATCTCAATTCTCTTGTTGTTGAAAGGACTCCAGAAGGTGACATTAATGAGGGGTCCTTGGTGCTCTCTGAATTTGCTTGTTTCCTTGCAGACTTTTCATTACCCTAACTAGGTAACATCATCAGTGCTAATACGAGCCGATTAGTGTTAGCATTGATGATGTTACCTAGTTGGGGTGATGAAACGTCTGCAAGAAAACAATCAAGCTCAAGAGAGCACCAAGGAACCCTCGTTTCAACCCTGAGCTGCAAATATTCTCCTTCTTTGGTGACATTAATTGCCAAATCCTGCTCTTTGTTGTTGTGTGTTTCTGGCTTTTCCCCCCTCGAAGGGCGACATGGTCAACAGCATCGAAAAGAATGTGATGAACGCAGTGGATTATGTAGAACACGCCAAGGAGGAGACCAAGAAGGCTGTCAAATACCAAAGTAAAGCGCGTAGAGTAAGTCTTCCGTGGGCAAACCTTGATCCGTTGTTTCCGGAGGTTTTTTTTTTATGTTGTGTGTTGTCTGGCGAACCACGCAGTGTGCCACAGTCCTTCCAGGGTTACCGAGAGTCCTGGACTTACAACCAAAATGGGAATCAGAATTGCTAAGCATGGCAGTTGTTAAGACGTGGAGCCCTGCCTGATTTGATGCCCTTTCGGCCCCACTTATTTAGCAAATCCATACAGTTATTAAAAAGGGACGCGGTGGCTCAGTGGGTTAGGACGCTGAGCTTGTTGATCAGAAGGTTGGCAGTTTGGCGGGTCGAATCCCGAGTGCCGCGTAACAGAGTGAGCGCCTGTTACTCGTCCCAGCTTCTGCCAACCTACCAGTTTGAAAGCACGTAAAATTGCAAGTAGAAAAATAGGGACCACTACGGTGGGAAGGTAACGGCGTTCCGTGCGCCTTTGGCATCTAGTCATGCCGGCCACATGACCATGGAGACGTCCTCGGACAAGCGCTGGCTCTTCGGCTTTGAAATGGAGATGAGCACCGGCCCCTAGAGTTGGAAATGACTAGCACGCATGTGTGGGGGAACCTTTACCTTTATCTTACAGTTATTAAGTGAATTGTGCAGTCGTTAAGCGAATCCAGCTTCCCCTATTGACTTCCCTTGTTGGAAGCCAGCTGGGAAAGTCACAGATAGTGATCATAGGAGCCCGGGACGATGCAGTTATCTTAAATAAAGACGCCGGTTGCCAAGCGCCCAACTTTTGATCAGGTGAACGTGGGGATGCGGCAATGGTCCTAAGTTCAAGGACAGGTTGTAAGTTTCTCTTTTCTCCCCCCCCCCCAGTGCTGTTGTAATGTTGAACAACAAACAAATGGTTGTGAGTCAAGGAATGCTTACTAATTTTGGGGCCCAGCTGCTGTATCCAAGTTCCTCTCTGCCTCTTGACAACTGATTCAATTTCCATTTAGAACTAAAAAAAAACCCTTAACCAAGAGAATTACCTTGTTTTCCTTTGGCAGAAAAAATGGATTATTGTCATTATTGTGCTGGTGCTCTTAGCTCTACTGGCTCTCATAATTGGCTTGGCTGTTGGGGTGCCATGATGCTTAGATAACTGCCCGTGAGCAACTGTCTCTGCTACCTCTAGTAAGTACTAATTATGACTAGCTGGCCTCACCTGTTAACCTTTTTTCTCAACCTGTAATCTGTATTCTTGCTGCAATGTTGTATGTACGCTTGCCTTCTTCCCAGCCTTTGCTCTGAGAGCAAAAAAGCAGATTTTGCACGGGGTCTTAGAACTCCAGTGGCTAATTGCTCTAAGTATTTTGGTTTGCATTCCGATATTTCTTGGGGTTAAAATCCAGTTTATTTTGCTCTGCTTCCCTGGGGCCCGTTTTTTTTTTTTTTGGGTGGGGGAGGCTAGTAGGAAGATGGAAGCTTGGGATTTTACAGATAGTTTTTCATCAGTTTATAGAAGAGGGTGGGATGAAGGGAAGTTGAGGATTAAGATCACAGGCTGTAATCCCCTCCTGATCTAAGCATGTTAGATCGATTTCAGCAGATCTTTTGGGGAGAAGTTGACTCTCTAGATCAGTTGGCTACCCCATTCCTCCTTGCTTGAAATTGCTTGCCTCAGTATTGTTATGATGAAAATGCTAAAATGGAAACAGTGCGGAGAAAAGCAACAAAGACGATTAGGGGACTGGAGGCCAAAACATATAAGGAACGGTTGCTTGAATTGGGGATGTCTAGTTCAATGAAGGGAAGGACCAGGGGTGACATGATAGCAGTCTTCCAGTATCTCAGAGTTTGCCCCAAAGAAGAGGGAGTCAAGCTATTCTCCAAAGCACCTGAGGGCAGGACAAGAAGCAACGGATGGAAACTAATCAAGGAGAGAAGCAACCTAGAACTAAGGAGAAATTTCCTGACAGTGAGAACAATTAATCAGTGGAACGACTTGCCTCCAGAAGTTGTGAGTGCTCCAACACTGGAAGTTTTTAAGAAGAAATTGGACAACCACTTGTCTGAAATGGAATAGGGTTTTCTGCCTGAGCAGGGGGTCAGACTAGAAGACCTCCAAGGTGCCTTCCAACTCTGTTATTCCATTAATTCACATCTCACCTCTTGGTTTTTATACATCTGTGCGTCACTATTTGGGGATGCGCTAATCCTAGTTTCCCCTCTCTTTGCAGAAACTGATGTTCATGCTAATTTGTGTCACTGTCTTGATTGTTATCCTTGGAGTTATCCTAGCTGCACACTTCTCCTAGCCTTTGTTCGGAGGTTGGGACTCTCCGGAATCTCTTCCACAGGGCAGCCAAGTTCTCATCAAGATGCCTTTTCTTGCCAAAACAAGGATTTTCTGTTTTCCAAGATGGCAAAATTAGTAGATGTCTTGTAGGACTCTTAACGCTTTGATATCTGCAGACCTGAAACAAACATGAAGGAAGCTGGAACACCTCTGATGTGGACTCATTTAAAGGCTGCTTTAATTTACAATACATGCAAATATATATGATGGGTTGCAAACGTCCAGTACATCAGTGTTACCAGTTGGAGATGTGTAGTTTCATCTCCCAGAAGTAGAGATCTTGAAATTTGTCTTGTTTGAAATTAAAGCAGCCATATTTGCCATTGACTGTAGCTGTAAACACTATGTTTCAGAGGTATGTTTCATGAGAATTAATTGCGCTTTATTTTTAAGCAAACATGGTTGGGATTGGGACATAAAATGGCTTTCTCCTCTCTCCAGTTGTCGTGCGTTTTTAAATCATCTTAAAACTGCTGCATATCGGCAAACAAAATGTTTTCAACGTTTTAATCGCTTCAAGACCACAGGGTGGAAATATTAAGTGCCTCCTTTTCTAGAAGCGAAACTGCAAACTGTTTTTTGGGAAATGTTAGTTTACTTGTTATCCCAGACTGACCTGGTTCACACATAAAGCTGGGGCAAAGTCAGGGCTAGGATTCAGTCTTCACACTCAATTGTCTTCTGGCTGAGCAAAAATGTTGTATTTTTTTTTGTATACAGAATGTAATTTGGCATTACATTTGAGCCAGTGGCCCTAATTTAAAGTAAACTCTGCTCAGTTAAATCAAGTAGCAAATTAGCTCATGGCTTGAAATTGACACAACTTGAAATTGACTAATCTTAGTTTGAAACCATCTTGTCCACTGAAGTTCACAATTAGCCCATTGTCTCATAAAATGAAATTAACCTTGACTTGAATCCTATAATCCTTCAAAGAGTGTGCAGGATCCCAATTCTCAGCTCCGCCATCTTCCTGCTTCCCTGCAAAGCTAAC
Organism: Vipera ursinii; assembly: GCF_947247035.1. Classification (NCBI taxonomy): domain Eukaryota; kingdom Metazoa; phylum Chordata; class Lepidosauria; order Squamata; family Viperidae; genus Vipera; species Vipera ursinii. Next base: position 8,132,422 of record NC_139527.1, read on the forward strand.
ACTAAACCCAACTTTAGTGTCATGTGTGAACCAAGCCTTCCTTGCCTTAAAGATAATACACTGTGAAGTTTATTAAGCTATTTTGTTTTGTGCGTGTCTGTTTTAATTTCAGATTTTTCTTTCTAAAAACACTCAAAAGCCTGTGGGAGGGGAGCAGTTTGCACCTTATTTTAAGCTGCCCTTGAGAATGGCCTTGCTTGCATCTTTGAACCCCTTCAGCCAAAGAACTGGAGAAGATCTGTTTTGCGTGAAACAGGTTTATATGTGCGATTTGGGCAGCCTGAGTTTGCAAAGTTGCTTCTGCAGCTCTCCATAAAGTTAGCAAGGCAGCTGTTGAAAATGAATTTTTAGGTTGCACACACAGAAGTCTAATAATGGGGAACGAAGTCGCCTTCAAGTTGAATTTTCTTTCTTAGTTCACCTAAGTTGGAATACGAAAGGAAAAGGGGCTGACTTACTAGTGGAGTAAAATTGGGATGGTGTTACAACTTGGTCTAAAGTGCATTCAGCTCTTAACTTTTCTTGTTGCTAGCCAGCTGAGGAACTATAACGAATAAAGGTCTTTGCGATTATCTTTTTAAGCCATTCGTCTTAAACCCTGATTTTGTTGGAAGGGCTGACTCCAAGAGTTGACATGGTTTGCAGAGATCTCTGTTTAGTGGTGGTTAGTTGCACTGAAGTCCTGCAGACTTTAATGGGGTGGGTTCCATACTTCCCTCTAAGGTCTGAACCCAAAATGTCCAGCTGTTAAGAATTTTTATAAACAATCCAGAGGCCACCAAAAACTAAATTGTGTCTTAACCTCGCTTTACTGTTTTGTTTTTTTGGCATAGTATTATTCCTGTAAATATACGCACATGTAACTGTGTTTTGCTTTCTTATTGTGGAAATATATATGTAGATATTTATGCTGAGAATGAAATAAATGGTGATAGGTGCCTTATTTGTTTTTTTAACAAAACCTGCTTTGACATGCTCTTCTTTTGGCGTTTTCATTCAAGCATTAATGACAGCTTTATTTTACCTTGCAGCTAATCTGTTTCCTAGAACTTCCTGTTTTATTTGACACATTTTGTGGGCATTTTGTACACGCTTAAGGACCTTCCATCCTTCCGAGGTCGGTAAAATGAGGACCCAGGTTGTTGGGGGCAACAGGCTGACTCTGCAAACCGCTTAGAGAGGGCTGTGAAACGGTATATAAGTCTAAGTGCTATTGCCCTTCCTTCCTTCCTTCCTTCCTTCCTTCCTTCCTTCCTTCCTTCCTTCCTTCCTTCCTTCCTTCCTTCCTTCCTTCCTTCCTTCCATAGCGTGCAGTGGTTAGAATGCTATACTGCAGTCTGACCCTGCTTACAGCCAGGAGTTCGGTCCTAACCAGCTCAAGGTTGACTCAGCCTTCCATCCTTCCGAGGTGGGTAAAATGAGGACCAAGATTCTTGGAGGCAACAGGCTGACTCTGTAAACTGCTTAAGAGAGGGCTGTAAAACACTGTGAAGCGGTATATATAAATCCTAAGTGCTACTGCTATTGCTATTTTTGCCAAAGAGGGGAAAATGAGACCAACGCTGGCGACGTTTTGCCTGAAGGGCCTTTGGGTGCACCCTTGGTGACTCAGAGCTTGCTAAATATAAATGGGGCACCCTTATTATGGCAAAAGGGTCAATCTTTGCACCTGTGAAAGAACGTAAGCCCTCAAGCCGATTGGTATCTTGGCTTCCGTGCAGCTGGTCCATTTTGTCAACCTATTTGGGGGCAGGATTCAGGGCACCCCTGGAGTGGCGCCTCTCTCGATCCAAAGGAAGGCCAAGTCCTAAACTTGGTTTAGAACCAAGATACCAAGAGAATTTGCACTTTGGCTAATCCGGAAACAGAAATGGCGAGGGGAGTTGCTCCTGCCAATTTTGATTGGGAGCTGAGAAATCGCACATGCTCAATCCTCTCTTTTTTTGCAGGATTGAGAAGAGCTGTTCATTTTTCAATGGCGGGACTTGTGCCATTTTGAGCACTGGAGCACTAATTTGATGTGAAACCCGGTAGAAAACAAGAGTGATCTCAAAGTTATTCCTCCATCCATCATTCTCATGTTGCTCTAGTTTCTTTTTTTGATTATGGTTTGGGGTTACTCGACTCCCCTTTGTCGGTCGTCAGAATTCAGCTAGTTCTCGAGCGGCAGGGATCCCCTGCGAAATGTGGGACGAAGGCCGGTGAAGTTTGCATTAAAATAATGCATGGTGTGTTGCTTGCCTTTTATTGTCTGCTTCAGGAGCTCTTGAAAAAACACACATTTCAAACTGAGTTCCTACTTAGTTCTTTTTCTGAGATTCAGTGGAGAATCATAAGTCAGCTCAATGGAAGAAAGCTTTACCATTAACCTGGCCAATGTAATTTCTTTTGTGTTCTACAAGTAATTTGCAAATGCGTTTTGGACGGAAGGTTAGTTTTCTGCTGTCGTGGATCCCTCGTGAACTCCAGCTCCTGTTAGACCTACATCTTAGCAATAAACGCCTAAGTTTAATGTGTGATGTCTCTGGCTTTATCATTTGTTCGGCATGATAGAAACCTTGTTTGCAAAATACACGTTGGCAGATCTGTCAGCATTACATCAATCGTCATGGATTCAGGTTTTAGAATTCTGGAAAGCAACGGGAAAAAAATGGACGCTTCAAGATGATTTTCCCCAATTTTTCAGCTTTATTTCACTCAGGTTCCCCCCCATTCTGCTGAACACCTGATTCTCACAGTCTAATGTCTATGCATATTTACCCATATAGTATGACTGCAGTATTATTATTATCCTTATTATTATCTTCTTTACTGTCCCCTCTATTCTGTTTGATTTCTCTCTCTTCTTGTCAACCATCAAGAGTGTTGAAGGCAGCCCATGCCATTAGAGCAATGCAATAAAATACAGACATAAGGTAATACAGAGGGACACGGTGGCTCAGTGGGTTAGGACGCTGAGCTCAGCGATCAGAAGGTCGGCAGTTTGGTGGATCAAATCCCGAGTGCCGCGTAACAGAGTGAGCGCCTGTTACTCGTCCCAGCTTCTGCCAACCTAGCAGTTCGAAAGCATGTAAAAAGGCAAGTAGAAAAATAGGGACCACTCCGGTGGGAAGGTAACAGCGTTCCGTGCGCCTTTGGTGTCTAGTCATGCCGGCCACATGACCACGGAGACGTCCACGGACAAGCGCTGGCTCTTCGGCTTTGAAACGGAGATGAGGACCGGCCCCTAGAGTCGGAAACGACTAGCATGCACGTGCGGGGGAACCTTTACCTTTACTAAAGTAATACAGATTCAACCAATGAATGATAAGTTCTCAACACTCTAAAACAAAGACCTGGTTTGTAAACCCTTTGATAAAAGGGGACTAGAAAAGTCCCAATGGGTGACTTCTACAGCGTTAAAGAGATTCAGGAACATGTCTTAATATCCCTCGTCTGTAAAAAATAATGACATCTTGAGAAGACCTTAGCCAAGTTCATAAGCTGAGACAGCCCATGATCTTCTGTTGAAGTAGGTGTCTCTTAGTCATCTTCTTTCTTCTCTTCATATCCTGTATAAGGCTGGAGGAAACAAGAAACCTCTGTAGGATGCGCTCAGGGTTTAACATCAATATCTGGATATCCAAGGAAGTCTGGAAGTCTGAGCAGTTTTTGTTCTTTCTTGGGTCTTCAGAAGGACACCTGAACAGTTGCGTCACAACTCCTGGATATGCTGGGCTACACTTCAGGAATTGAGAAGTGGAAGTATGTGTGGGGCTCTTTTTAGTCTTTTTGCAGTTAATAATGTTCCTATTTTTGCCTTGAAATTCTTCACCCCTTTTCTGAATGTATTTTCCCCCCCCTCGCCCTTTCCACTTTATGCCGAAAGAATTTTGTCGGTTGCGCAGATTGTAATTGAACAGTAGAGGGCATCTGGACTCTTTTTCCCTTGCCTCAAAGTCATGTCCATGTAGTCTCCTTGACAATAGCATGGAGTTTATTTGCAATTATCTTGCCCAGAAAGAGTTCCCACCTATCCACCCAAACTTTTCAGACTGCCAGACATCCATGGGTTTTTCTGGCAGTCTCCAATCTACAGATTGTCGGTCTACTCTAACTTGGTTTTTTTTGGACCAGCCAAGGTTTAACCAGGACCTAACCGTCTACTGTAGGCCTTCATTCATTTTGACCAATTTAAAATAAAGTCAGATCAAAGCTAGCTGTAGCTATTCCTTCCCCTCATTTGGGTGGAATGCCATATTTTGACCAGAGTTTAGAGTCCATTCACCACTTTTATCTGAGGTGTTGATGGTCTCAAGATCACTCTCAAGTTAATTTGATGGCTGCAAAGAGGAAGCCTTACCTTGCTGATTGGCCTAACTCCAACATCCCATGGATCCATTGGAAGATGTCATGTTTGGGGGAAAAAGAGGTCCTCTCGTTCCTTTTATGTCCAAAGATGAGATAGGAACCTTTCCCCTACAGATGTTGCTGAAGACTCAACTATTTCTCATCATTGGTCAAGTTGGTGACATCTAGAATCCTGGCTCCATCCTCATTTACAGAAACAGACCATCCTAGTCTCTTTTGCAAAGGTTCTCCATTTGGGTAAGGAAGAATCTTGGATTAGCCCAGCATCTTTCAATCTGATGCATTCTATATGTGCCAGAATGCTTAAGAAGCTGGGAAAGAAAAATTAGCAACAAGAACACATTCAGACATGAGATGAACAAAAAGCTCTCAACTGGAAAAGAGAAGGAGACCCATTGATGGGGGGATCTCAGGATGTCAGAGTTTAGGTTTCTTGTGCTTTCTAAGATTGAGAGATCAAGTCTTTGTAATCATGGGGTGTTGTTCATGGGGTAAATAACGATCCATAAGGGGACTGCCATCTCTTTTAAATGGAAAATCTGCGAACGTTTAGGAATCCTTTCACTGTTTTAAAGATAATAATTTCAGAGTGTGCATCCAAACAGACCCTTTTGTCAACTGCTGGATCCTACTTCAGAGCCATAGGCGCTCGTGATTTCTAAAGCTTGCCGTTTAGCTTCTGGAGCTCTTTTTTTTTTCCTTTTGTTTGTTTAAGATTTGGAAGAGAAGTGTAATGGCATGTGGGAAAGACCTTGGAAGACAGGGAGAAAAGATGCTTGCAAAGGGAATGATAAGATAAGATAGACTGCATAGCCCAGAGCTGCATAATAGATGGAGAAAGATACTCCGAAGGGACCCTCCCTAGCTTCTTAGGCTGTAAAGGAGATGGTTGTGGTATGTGGGAAAGACCTTGGGAGACAAACAGAAGAGAAGCTCCCTAGGGAATGATAAGATAAGAGAGGGCATAGCCCAGAGCTGCATAATAGATGGAGAAAGATACTCCGAAGGGACCCTCCCTAGCTTCTTAGGCTGTAAAGGAGATGGTTGTGGTATGTGGGAAAGACCTTGGGAGACAAACAGAAGAGAAGCTCCCTAGGGAATGATAAGAGAGGGCATAGCCCAGAGCTGCATAATAGGTAGAGAAAGATGCTCAGAAGGGACCCTCCCTATAGCTTCTTAGGCTGTAAAGGAGGGGGCTGTCATGGTATGTGAGAAAGACCGTGGGAAATGGGGAGACAAGATGCTGCCTAAGGAATAGTCAGATAAGAGGCAGCATAGCCCACAGCTGCATAATGGGTGGAGAAAGAGGCCTGGGGATTCTTCCCATGTTATTAGCTGTAGAGGTGACAGCGTGAGAGTTGTGATCATAAGTTAAGAACTACCTGTAGTTTAAAAATAGCAGGAACAAGTATCTATTGAAGGAGTATGGTGACCTTACAGAAAGGTCTGGTGGAACACCACCAAGGAGTATGGAACAGCTGATGAAGCAGTCCCAGAAGGACCTCTTGTGGCTGCAGAGACCACTCTGTATCCAAATCTCCTGGGGCCATCCACGTCCATTTTATGGACAAGCCTGGTAGGTCAGCTTGGGGAAATACTTTCTGTTGTCTCCTACTTGGAGAATGTTCATTTTTGCAAAAGGCACACAAGAACCTTTGGCTGCAGAAAAAGTCATTTGCTTGAAATAAGGACAGAGGCTCTTGCATTGATCGTAGATTCTTTAAAAAAATAGCTCTGGCAGGTGTGCAAGAAAAGATATGAAATATTCCCCCCCCCTTTATTTTTTTTAAACAGCTCATCTCACCTGGCCCAACACAAACATTATCAGATCTTGCTTTCGTGGGTACCCAACCGTGGTGTTCCCATTTCTCTTCTCCGAGGGCTAAAAGATTTGGCTTCCATCTTCAAGAGTTCGTTTTTTGTTTTTTTTTTCATTTAGCACAGGAAGAGGTCTCTTCTTTTCTCTTCCTCCTCCTCCTCCTCCTCCTCATTCCAGTTGCTAGGCAGCTGCCTGATCACCCAGTGAGAAGTTGCAAATTGGGGATGCAAGTTGATTGCGGTCTTCTTTTGTCAAAGAAAGGAGTGGGGGGGAGGACACAAGGAGGACCCCTTGGTTGGAAGCCTCCAGCTAACCCCTCTGAAATACCTTTCAGAGGGTCACAAGGAGGGAGATTTTCAACGGTAGGTTTGTGCTTGGGCCCATCTGTGTCCAGGACCTCTATCAGCTTCTCCTACCGCCCCATCCACCCATCTCTTGCTAGCTTCTCCCCAAGACCTGTTGAGAAGCTCTCCTGTGCCAGCCTGGGCGGGTGGGGGGGAAAGCTGAAGCTCTTCATCCTGCTCACTCTTCCCCACCCTCCTGGCCCACCTCCCCTTTCCCCATGCTTAAATTTCCCCGCATTGTGCTTCTCTCTCTCTCTCTCTCTCTCTCTCTCTCTCTCTCTCTCTCTCTCTCTCTCTCTCTCTCTCTCTCTCTCTCTATCTCTATCTCTATCTCTATCTCTCCATCCACCCTCTCCAGCAGGTGGGCCTGCTCGAAGCAGGCTGCCCGTGCTGGGGTGGAAGAGCTCTCCGCCCAGCCCAGGAAAGCCATCTTGGTGTGTGTCCAGGCTGTGCGTGCGTGTGAGTCCTGTGCACGGCACAGGCGCGCCAAAGTGCTGGTGTGCCATAGGCTGGGGCGCCTGCTGCATGGCCAATGATGCACCCTGCCTGCCTCCCCGCACACAGTCCCAGGAGCCTTTGGACAGCTCACAGGCGCACGGGGGCTGCTGGCTGCTCTTCTGCTTCTTCCTCCTCCTCCTCCTCCTCCTCCTCCTCTCCTCTCAGGACAGCGGCCACCCAAGTCCAGACCGAGAGCTCATTCCTCTGATTTCATTTCCCAGCTGATTTATTTTTTCTGCTCTTGCCTCTTCTCTTCTCCTCCACTCCGGTTTGCAACCACCCTCCCGTTTCTAGGGAAAAAGCTGCATTCTGAAGGTAAGGCGCCGAGCGGTTTCTTTCATTTTTACCTTTTTTTTCCTGACGGTCTGCTCCCATTCTGCTGCTCCTTCCTAAAAATAGCTTTATCTGCTTAACTGGCTTAAGAGGGTCACCCAACCTTGGCCTCCCCCCCTTTCTCTCTCTCTCTCTCCCTCTCTCTCTCTCTCTCTCTCTCTCTCTCTCTCTCTCTCTCTCTCTCTCTCTCTGTGTGTGTGTGTGTGTGTGTGTGTGTGTGTGTGTGTGTGTGTGTGTGTCTTTCTGTCTCTGTCTCCTCTCTTTTTTTTTCATTTTCTCTCCCCTCTCTAACCCCTTTCGGGGCTGACCAACCACCCCACTGCAGGAGAGGTCATCCAGATAGCAGCCAAACTTTCATATTCTGCTGGAATGTAGCTGTTTGGGGGTGGGGGAAAGGGGGCTTTGATGTCCTTCAAAGGCTTCCCAGATAGGGAGGGGAGCTTGGTTGGTTGTCTGGCCGGTTGGAAGAAACGGCCTGTCTCTGAGGCCGGCAGCGTTAAGATCTGCACCGGATTAAACCCTTTTGCTAGATTATTCTCTCTCTCTCTCTCTCTCTCTCTCCCTCTCTCTCTCTCTCTCTCTCTCTCTCTCTCTCTCTCTCTCTCTCTCTTTTTTTTTTTTTCCTTTCCTTCTCTTCAGCTTCTCTGCTGTTTGGCTGTTTGCTCTTCCTTGCCTCTGTCCCCCCTCCTGCCCACCCCCACCACTGTCCTCTCTTGGGGTGATGCATGATTAAGAGGAGAAAGTACGTGCATCTTTTTTTAAGGGAAACCCTGTGTCATCTCCCCCGGATATGATCTTGGCCTCTTCGGAAAGCTGATGTTGGAAGCTGCTTTTGCAGCCACGGTCTGAATGTCTGCACCGAGGGGAAACTTTGTCATCCTGCTAATCGATGTCTTTCTGCTTCCCCCCCCCCCTCAATCCTCCAGTTTCACTTCCTTCCTCTTTGGTTTCATGGGATCCCTCGCTTTTCCAACCAGGCTTTGAGCCTTGAAATGCCTGCTGTCATTATACCTACATCCCCCCCTCTCTCTCTTTCTCTTTCTCTTTCTCTTTCTCTCTCTCTCTCTCTCTCTCCCTCTTCCCTCCATCCCTCTCTCCCTCTTCCTTCCCTTCCCTTCCCCTTCTCTGCCTCTCCCTCTTCCCTCCATCCCTCCCTCCCTCCCTTCCCTTCCCCTTCTCTCCCTCTTCCCTCCATCCCTCCATCCCTCTCTCTCCCTCCCTCCCTTCCCTTCCCGTACCAATCGGGTTTCAGGCCCGGGCACAGCACGGAGACGGCATTGGTCGCGCTGGTGAATGATCTCTGGAGGGCTCGGGACAGGGGGCATTCCTCTGTCCTAGTCCTATTAGACCTCTCGGCGGCTTTCGATACCATCGACCATGGTATCCTGCTGCGGCGTCTCAGGGGATTGGGAGTGGGAGGCACAGTTTTACAGTGGTTCTCCTCCTATCTCTTGGGACGTTCGCAGTCGGTGTTGGCAGGGGGGCAGAGGTCGACCGCGAGGTCTCTCATTTGTGGAGTTCCTCAGGGGTCGGTCCTCTCGCCTCTCCTGTTCAACATCTACATGAAGCCGCTGGGTGAGATCATTCGTGGCTTTGGAGTTGGGTATCATCAGTACGCTGATGATACCCAACTTTTCTTTTCGACCCCAAACCACCCCAGTGATGCCCTCAACGTGATGTCCCGTTGCCTGGAGGCGGTTCGGGTCTGGATGGGGAGGAACAGACTCCAACTCAACCCCGACAAGACTGAGTGGCTTTGCATACCTTCGTCCCGGGTTTATTCGGACATTCCACCTCTAGTTATGGGGGGTGAACTATTACCCCCCGTAGATAGGGCTCGCAACTTGGGGGTCCTCCTAGATTCACGGCTCACTTTGGAAGACCATATAGGAGCCGTGACTAGGGGGGCCTTCACACAGGTTCGCCTGGTGCGTCAGTTGCGGCCCTATCTTAGCCGGGACGATTTATGCACGGTCACTCATGCGCTCGTGTCCTCTCGTCTGGACTACTGCAACGCTCTCTACATGGGGCTGCCCTTGAGGACTACTCGGAAGCTCCAACTGGTACAGAATGCAGCCGCGAGAGTGGTGTTGGGAGTCTCCCGATACTCCCACGTTACACCTCTGCTCCGTGAGCTGCATTGGTTGCCAGTTGTCTTCCGGGTGAGATTCAAGGTACTGGTAACGGTATTTAAAGCACTCCATGGCATGGGGCCGGAGTACCTCAGGGAACATCTGCTGCCGGCATCAAGCTCCCTGCGCCCTGTGCGTTCCCACAGAGAGGGCCTCCTCAGGGTGCCACCGATCAGAGAATGTCGATTGGTGGCCCCCAGGGGGAGATCCTTCTCTGTGGGCGCTCCGGAGCTGTGGAATCAGCTACCGGTTGAGCTCCGGATGGCGCCCGATCTTCGCTCCTTTCGTCGCGATCTCAAGACATTTCTGTTTGTACAAGCCGGCCTAGCCTGAGGGGGAGTGTTGGGGTTATTTTATTTTTCGTTTTTTTAACTTTTCTGGGGTTTTTAGTGTTGTATTTATATTGTTTTTAACTAGGGCAATTTGTTTAATCTTTTTTTAATGTTTGTATTCACTGTTTTATTCTGCCCTGTGAACCGCCCTGAGTCCTCAGGGAGAAGGGCGGTATATAAATGTTATTAAATTAAATTAAAAATTCCCCTTCTCTCCCTCTCCCTCTTTCCTCCATCCCTCTCTCTCTCCCTCCCTCCCTTCCCTTCCCCTTCTCTCCCTCTCCCTCTCCCTTTCCTCCATCCCTCTCTCTCCTTCCCTTCCCTTCCCCCTTCTCTCCCTCTCCCTTCCCCTTCCCTCCATCCCACTTCCCAGTTCCCTCTTCCTCCCTCCGTCTCCCCTCTCTCTCTCTCCCTCCCTCCGTCTCCCCATCTACTCCCTCTCTCCTCCCTTTCCTCTCTCCCTCTCTCTCCTTCTCTTTCCCCCTTTCTGTCTCTCTCTCTCTGTCTGTCTGTCTCCGAGACTTGAGATGTTTGGGATGAAATCCACCATGGGGATTCCAAGTATCTCTTTGCCTTTTCCATCTTGGCTGCCTCTGAGCGGGGGATGGGCGGTTGGGAGAAGAGGGTCCGCCGCCCTCCGCTTGGAGGAGGATGGGATTGGACCCTCTCTGGAACTTCAAAGTTATCCATCCTTGGGGTTTGGCAAGCTGGTTCTGCAACGGAGTGCTTTCATTGGTGTGGAAATTACCCTTTGGGGAGCTTCTGAATGTGCAAGTGTGTGTGTATTTGTGTACGCCTTTGGCGTCTAGTCATGCCGGCCACATGACCACGGAGATGTCCTCGGACAAGCGCTGGCTCTTCGGCTTTGAAACGGAGATGAGCACCGGCCCCTAGAGTCGGAAACGACTAGCACGCATGTGCGGGGGAACCTTGACCTTTACCTTATAGGCATAGGTATAGTGGTTAAGGCATTAGAAACCAGACTAGAAACCAGGAGTGCATGAGTTCTAATCCTGTCGTAGGCATGAAAGTCAGCTGGATGATTTGGGCCCAGTCACCAGGAGATGACAAGTTCTACTACCGTTTTAAGCATGAAAGCCGACTGGGTGACTTTGGGGCAATCGCCAAGAGACTGTGAATTCTAGTCCTACCTTAGCTGTGAAAGCCGATTGGGTAACTGGGCTAAACACCAGGAGACTGTGAGTTCTAGTCCCGCCTTAGCCATAAAAGCCGGCTGGGTAATTTTGGACCAGTGACCAGGAGACAGTGTGTTCTAGTCCCGCCTTAGCCATGAAAGCCAGCTGGGTGACTTTGGCCCAATCACCAGGAGGCAGTGAGTTCTAGTCCTCCCTTAGCCATGAAAGCCAGCTGGGTGACTTTGGGCCAATCACCAGGAGACAGTGAGTTCTAGTCCCGCCTTAGCCATGAAAGCCAGCTGGGTGACTTTGGCCCAATCACCAGGAGGCAGTGAGTTCTAGTCCTCCCTTAGCCATGAAAGCCAGCTGGGTGACTTTGGGCCAATCACCAGGAGACAGTGTGTTCTAGTCCCGCCTTAGCCATGAAAGCCAGCTGGGTGACTTTGGCCCAATCACCAGGAGGCAGTGAGTTCTAGTCCTCCCTTAGCCATGAAAGCCAGCTGGGTGATTTTGGGCCAATCACCAGGAGACAGTGAGTTCTAGTCCCGCCTTAGCCATGAAAGCCAACTGGGTGACTTTGGGCCACTGCCTCTCTCTTGGCCCAACCCGGTTGTTAAGTGAATTATGCCTGATTGTATGAACTTTTCCGCCCTGTTTGTTAAGCAGATCACTGCAATTAAGTGAATCCTGCGGTCATTAACCAACTCCAGCTCCCTCCTCCCCCTTCCATTGAGTAAGCTCATAGGAAGCCAACTAGGAAGGCCGCAAAGGGTGATCACACAGCCCTGGGGCGCTGCAACTAGTGTAGGTATATGCTGGTTGCTGAGCGCCTGACCATTTTGATCCCATGGCCGGAGGCGTCAGTCTGAGGACCGGTTTTAAGTCATTTTTTCCCCCAGTACTGTTGTCGTAACATTAAACGGGCCATGGAACCTCTTTCCTTTCAACTTTTTTTTTTTTTAATTGTGAGCCGCCCAGAGATGGGCAGAGATAGGAAATAAATAAATAAATAAATGCTAGATGTCAATTAACCTGGGACCTTGTATTCCTGAGATGGGCCGATATAGAAAATAAATAAATGCTAGGTGTCAATTAATCTGGGACCTTGTATTCCTGAGATGGGCCGATATAGAAAATAAATAAATGCTAGGTGTCAATCTGAGATCTTGTATTCCTTACCTTCCCCCTTTTGCGGGGTGGGTGGGGGGGTTTGAAAGAAAACAAGTCTCATTCTGCGCAGCTTTGTGTGGTTTGCTGTTGTTAAAACTCTATTCATCTGAATGTTTTTGCAAACCCCATCAAGTGCCCACAGAAGTGAAGTGCTGGAATCCATCAGCGAGGCTAAAGCAAGAGCTAAGTAGCGACAGAGAGGAGAAATTCCCTCTTCCAAAGGCATCCCTGAGCTAACAACCGTGAGCTGGTCGGTCTTCTCAATAAATAAATGTGTGGGCACCTTAATACAGGGCTCCCCAAAGCCCAGTCCGTGGGCCGGTACCGGGCCGCGGCATGTCAGCAACCCATCCGCACAAACAAGCAAAGCCCCCATCCGTGGGATGCAGGCAGCACACAAAACCACGCACCCCCTCCGGTCCGTGGAAAAACCTCTCTCCACGGAACTGGTCCCTGGTGCCCCAAAGCTTGGGGACCTCTGCCTTAACAGGATCGCTTCTACCACAGCCCTGCGGGTCTTATCCAGACACGCACGTACAATTGCTTGCTTGCTTGTCCATCAGGGAAGGTGGCTGAGCGAAGGTCTGGATGAAAGCAGAGAATTTAAGTGGGAGGTAGGCCATCTCAGCCCTGTTTTGGCATAGACGTAGGGTTTTCTCGGGCTTCAGAAGCCTGGACGTAGGAGCTAAGACCACCAGGAACCCCCTCAGCATGGTAAAGGTAAAGGTTCCCCCGCACATGCGTGCTAGTCGTTTCCGACTCTAGGGGCCGGTGCTCATCTCCGTTTCAAAGCCGAAGAGCCGGCGCTTGTCCGAGGACATCTCCGTGGTCATGTGGCCGGCATGACTAGACGCCAAAGGCGCACGGAACGCTGTTACCTTCCCACCGGAGTGGTCCCTATTTTTCTACTTGCATTTTTACGTGCTTTCGAACTGCTAGGTTGGCAGAAGCTGGGACGAGTACCAGGCGCTCACTCTGTTACGCGGCACTCGGGATTCAACCCGCCAAACTACCGACCTTCCGATCGACAAGCTCAGCGTCCTAACCCACTGAGCCACCGTGTCCCCTTCCTCAGCATTGTAGGAGGTACCAAAAAAACCCAAAAAAACCCCCCAAACGTGCTAAAAGCAAGCAACGGGAATCTCTCTCCATCCCGTTGTCAAGGAAACCCTATGCATCCATGAAGTTAGCCTGATGTGAAGGAGACTTTACTTAGTGATAGCTTAAGCCTAAAATAGGCCTAACAGAGTTTTGTTTTTTTTTTTAAAAAATTGTTGTTCAGTCACTAAGCTGCGTCTGACTTTTGGGGGCCTCATGGACCATAGCACGCCAGGTCCCCCCATCCTCCACTGTCTCCTGGAGTTTGCCCAAATTCATGTTGGTTGAGTTGGTGATGCTATCTAACCCTCCGCTGCTCCTCTCTTCTCCCTTTGCCTTCCATCTTTCCCAACATCGGGGTCTTCTCCAAGGGGTCCTCCTCATTAGGTGGCCAAAATATTTGAGCTTCAGCTTCAGGGTCTGCCTTCCAAGGAACAGCCAAGGTTGATTTTCCTTCAGGATCGGCCGATTAGATCTCCCAGGGACTCTGAAGAGTCTTCTCCAACACCACAGTTCGGAAAAGAAATTTGCTCCCCTCCACCAGATCCAGAAAGAAAGGTCCGCCCTTCTTTGCTCACACACAAAAAAGGAGGTGGGGCGGGCCTTTTTGGTAACAGCCCCCACTTTCTCCAGATCCAATTCCACGGAATGCTTGAATCCATGCGTAGAAGAGTAGTGGGCTTCTCAAGGAGGGGAACTGTTGAAACGGAGAACATTTTTTTTATCCGCCAAGATCTCCTAATCCAGAACGAAGCACTGGAGACAGGACTTGACCATCTAACTTTTTATTTTTAAGGGAAAAAAATTGGGCCAGCTTTTGATAAGAGTCTCAAGGCAGAAATGCAGATTAGAAGCTCTGAAAAGGGCATCTGAAAAACGAAATAGAACGGGCATCAAAGAAATAAATATAGGACTAAGGCATCAAACAGCTAATAATTTGCTGCTCTTTTGTGACTTCTTGAAGTGGGGAAAAAAAAGAGGTCTTGGATGACTTCCAGAAGCTGAATTTCTACGCAGTTGGGTAGAGTTTTGTTTTCTGGAGTGGCGGCAAAACCTTCTGGGTGTTTTGTTTTTTTAAAAAAAAATCTGGGAGAACAAAGAAGAATTGGCATTGGAAACGGGTGGCTTACAAGCCAGACAATCCTTTTATTCACCTGCAGTTCCTAAAGTGACGGACTGCAGCTTTGCTGGACAGCCAGGAGAAGCCTGTGGTGATTTGCCTTCTGTTGGGCCAGGCTGCTCAACTAGAATCCTTTGGCTGGAGACGGTGGCTGGGATGCAGTTGTCTTGAGACTATGATCTGAATGAAAAGTGGACAGGAAACCTAGAATAGGAATAGGAATAGGAATAGGAATAGAATAGAATAGAATAGAATAGAATAGAATAGAATAGAATAGAATAGAATGGAATGGAATGGAATGGAATGGAATGGAATGGAATGGAATGGAATGGAATAGAATAGAATAGAATATGGAGTGGAATAGAATAGAATAGAATAGAATAGAATAGAATAGAATAGAATAGAATAGAATAGAATAGAATAGAATAGAATAATAGAATAGAATAGAATAGAATATGGAACAGAACGGAACAGAACAGAACAGAACAGAACAGAACAGAATAGAATAGAATAGAATAGAATAGAATAGAATAGAATAGAATAGAATAGAATAGAATAACAGAGTCGGAAGGGACCTTGAAGGTCTTCTAGTCCAACCCACTGCTTAGGCAGGAAACCCTATACCATTTCAGACAAATGGCTGTCCAGTCTCTTCTTAAAAACTTCCAGTGTTGGAACATTCACAACTTCTGGAGGCAAGTCGTTCCACTGATTAATCGTTCTCATGATTGGGAAATTCCTCCTTAGTTCCAGGTTGCTTCTCTCCTTGATGAGTTTCCATCCATTGTTTCTTGTCCTGCCTTCAGGTCCTTTTGAGGATAGCTTGGCTCCCTCTTCTTTGTGGCAGCCCCTGAGATATTGGAACACTGCTATCATGTCACCTCTAGTCCTTCTCTTCATTCTTTCTATATAAAGGGATGAACTGTGTCTTTTGATCTTACTGAAGTTGACCTTTGTTGAAGATAAGGCAAATATTCCCTCTGCCATTGGTCATTGCTGAGCTCTGCAAACACATCAAACAAGTGCTGAAATACAATATAGGCAATCACCAAGCGAAGAACATCTGAGTTACGGAGAGCTCATATTTACAAACAGACTCCTATTACTAAAAATGGAGGATGGTGTTCTTCTTTCTTGAACCCACGAACTGCTGAAGCTGTGCAATCTTTTTATGAACTTCTTAAGCCAGGTGTTTTGAAGATGCAACCTGTTTTCAGCAGCTCATGAGAACGTGGCCCGGCTTCAGTGGGTTGCCAGCTCCAGGATGGGGAATGTCACCCACATTTTTAGGAATAGCAGTCTGTTTCTAAATACGGGTTCCGTCGTACATAGAAATTTGAGTTGAAAGCCGAGTTAGGAATGGGACTTGATTGAATTATCAAGCTTTTGCAGAGACCTAGACCTTTCGAGGACAATACAAAGCTGAGTGAAATGAAACCAGCACAGCTGAGGTGAGGTAAGGTAAGGTAAGGTAAGATAAGATAAGATCACCTGTATTGCCATTTTTTACTGTGACAACACTGGCCCACATTAAAAATGAAATTCTGTTGCCCGCTCTCAATAAAAAGGAGAGATACATATAGCACTTAGCAATAGCACTTAAAGTTATATACTGCTTCACAGTGATTTATAGCCCTCTCCAAGCGGTTTACAGAGCCTACGGCCCCCAACAATCTGGATCTCCATTTTACCAACTTCGGAAGGATGGAAGGCTGAGTCCACCTTGAGCTGGTCATTATCGAACTCCTGGCAGTGGGCAGAGTCAGCCTTCAATGCTGCATTTTAACCCCTGCATACCATGGAAGGGAGGGAGGGAGGGAGGGAAGGAAGGAAGGAAGGAAGGAAGGAAGGAAGGAAGGAAGGAAGGAAGGACAATAGCAATAGCTCTTAAACTTATATACCACTTCACAGTGCTTTACAGCCCTCTGTAAGCGGTTTACAGAGTCAGCCTGTTGCCCCCAACAATCTGGCTTCTCATTTCATCCATCTTGGAAGGATGGAAAGCTGAGTCAACCTTGAGATGGTGAGGATCGAACTCCTGGCAGTGAGCACAATTAGCCTGTAATACTACATTCTAACCACTGCATCACCACGGCTCCTAATATACCCATATACCTATATACACGTATACACATGCTACATACATACACACACACAAACACACACAAACATATATACACACACATACACAGATATATATTAGTCACTGTCCATTTTGAATACATAGCAGAAAGAAGAAACTTGAGAGTTTGCAAGGTTGGCACTATATGGAACAAAGCTGTGACTGAATCTAGATGTTCTGCTTTGGCGGAATGGGACAACTCCACGTAGCAACTCGCCATGGCCAGCTTGCCACAGGACACCTCGCTGCGGGACAATTACAACAATTCAATTTAATTACTTAAAATGATTAAAAAAAAACGATTTTAACCTTTGTCATTCACCTTTTCGTTCTGTCCCTCCTTTTGCGTTCCTTTCTTTAACGATTCTGTTCCACTCTTTCTTCGGTGTTTAATGTAGCCCTTGTCCCACGGTGAGTTGGCCACGGTGAGTTATCCAGTAGAAAGTTGGCTGCGGTGAGTTGCTCATAGCAAGCTGTCATAGATTCCTGCTTCGGATACCACGAAGCCCCCTCGTCCCAGAAGGTAACAAGGAAAACTGCTCATGGATGTGTAGATTCCCAGACCATCCTGTGGACCTTGCTCAACCATCGCTTATATGCCGTGCCTTGGATAGAAGGAAGTGAGCTACTGTCCCACCACCATCGCTGTTCGTTTGACACATTTATTAAACGTAAAGCCACTGGCCTGCTGGTTATTGACAAATAATGCTGCATCGGTGTTAAAAGCTCCAGGAGCCTTCTAATTCTCTAGCCGTCACGTAAAGGCTTAATGCATTTTTCCCCCCTCCCATATTTGACTTTTTCCAGAGTTGCTATGGCATCCACGAAGATGCTTGCTGAGTTTATTCAAATGAGCATCTTTTTTTCCCCCTTTCCTTTCTTTTTTGGTCTGCCAAACTCTCTTATCTCCTTCCCTTCAAGGTACTCTAAGCTCTTTAATCCATTACTAGTAGATTCCCATTTCTCGACGTTTAAAAAAAAAAAGAAAGTGGATGGGAAGAATAATTGGATGCGATGTGAAATATAGGAACAATCGGCTTGTTTGAAAATTGGCTTTCAATGATTTTTTTCTTTGGTCCTTAATCGAATGATTTTTTTGCTGAAGGGGGAGGTAATAATAATAATAATAATAATAATAATAATAATAATAATAATAATAATAATAATAATAATAATAATAATAATAATAATGAAGAAGAAAAAGAAGAAAGAAGAAAGAAGAAGAAGAAGAAGAAGAAGAAGAAGAAGAAGAAGAAGAAGAAGAAGAAGAAGAAGAAGAAGAAGAAGTAGTTGGAAGGGACCTTGGAGGTCATCTAGTCCAACCCCCTGCTCAGGCAGGAAACCCCATACCATTTCAGGCAAATAGCTGTCCAGTCTCTTCTTAAAAACCTCCAGTGTTGGAGCATTCACCACCTCTGGAGGCAGGTTGTTCCACTGGTTAATTGTTCTCACTGTCAGGAAATTTCTCCTTAGTTCTAGGTTGCTTCTCTCCTTGACTAGTTTCCATCCATTGCTTCTTGTCCTGCTTTCAGGTGCTTTGGAGAATAGCTTGATTCCCTCTTCTTTGGAGCAGTCCCTGAGATAGAAAATTGGAAGAAATTTGATCATGGCTAAGCATAGAATATCCATTTATTACTAGACCACAGAGGGCTTCTGCTGCCCTTTAGAACCATTATATTTGGCCTTTTGGCTTCTGAATCTTCTAAATAAGGCATAGGATGGCCCGCTTATTTCTTACAAATTCCGTTGGTCTACCTCAAGCTTAAGACCCTCTTTTAAAATGAAGATGGTATTATAGACTTCTTACTCCACAGACTTTCATTCTGGGTACCTGTAAACCACGCTGTCTCCAGAAACGGAAAGTTCTGGAGAATTCTGGAACAGTCTCT
The DNA here is from genome assembly GCF_947247035.1 of Vipera ursinii. Classification (NCBI taxonomy): domain Eukaryota; kingdom Metazoa; phylum Chordata; class Lepidosauria; order Squamata; family Viperidae; genus Vipera; species Vipera ursinii. Next base: position 8,150,765 of record NC_139527.1, read on the forward strand.
TCATTCTCTGGATCATGTCAGTTCAACCACTCTAGAGTTCCTCTGAAATTAGGAAGTCATTTATGTTGTTGTGGATGAGGTCTGGCCCTGAAATGGGATTGTCTCTGGAATGTCTGGATTGGCTTATTTAAGAAGGAAATTCTCCTGAAGGCTCCATCTCCAGATGTGGGATATACTTAGATGCTTTTTGGATTGAGAGACTTCAGATGATCCTTCCTTCCTTCCTTCCTTCCTTCCTTCCTTCCTTCCTTCCTTCCTTCCTTTCTTCCTTCCTTCCTTCCTTCCTCTCCCTCCCTCCCTCCCTCCCTCCCTGCATTGTACTGAAATGCAACCCCCTTGGAGGAATTACTGCAAATAATTGGGAGTGGGAAGCCCACTCATTTGTCTTCAGACCTGCTGGATAGAACATCCCCTGGAGAGTCCACAATTCAGCATGACACAAATTGAAAAAATGTTCTCCTTATCCCAGCCCGTGCAGACCAGGCATGGACATTCCTCAGTGCTTGGTATGGAGGCTGTTTGGAAAGAAGGCTGTTGTTTATTGAAGAACAGAACCAACAGCATGTGGTTCTGGGACAGCTGACCTTATGGAGTTGGGATAGGTGGGCTTTTATACCTTCTTTGGACTTTGTATTTTTTCCTGTACTTTGACCTGAGCTTGAGTGTGCACCCTGTCAACAAAAGTGCGTATAGTCAAGGGTATGGTCTTCCCAGTTGCAATGTATGGCAGTGAAAGCTGGACCATAAGAAAGGCTGAGCGCCAAAGAATTGAAGCCTTTGAACTATGGTGCTGGAGAAGACTCCTGCGAGTCCCTTGGACTGCAAGGCGATCAGACCAGTCAGTCCTAGAGGAGATCAACCCTGACTGCTCTTTAGAAGGCCAGATCCTGAAGCTAAAACTCAAATACTTTGGCCACCTAATGAGAAGGAAGGACTCACTGGAGAAGAGCCTCATGCTGGGAAAGACTGAGGGCAATAGAAGAAGGGGACGACAGAGAATGAGGTGGGTGGATGGAGTCACTGAAGCAGGAGGCGTGAGCTTAAATGGACTCCAGAAGATGGTAGAGGACAGGAAGGCCTGGAGGAACATTGTCCATAGGGTCGCGATGGGTCGGACACGACTTTGCAACTAACAACAACAATGCTGGTGGGTTAATCCTATTATGTCCTAAAGGTCATGCTCCTGTGTTTGCAAGAGTCTATGTTTTTCTAATCACATCAGCTCAAACCTCTGGGGCTGGGGCTGAAGGCATTGAGAGTATCAATTGGGCTTTTAAATTGGATTTCAGTTGGGGTTTTATATTTATTCAAGGTTTAAATGTAATTATTTGAACTGTTTTTAATTTTCGTAATGGTTGTATTGTTATTTTAATACAACCTGGTGAACCGCCCTGAGTCCTACAGGAGAAGGGCGGTATATAAGTCTAATGAAGATAAAGATAAAGATTTTGCTTATGAATGGATGGTCCCAAATCTGCATTTCTAAAAAGTCGGCCTCTGCCTGGGTGAAAGGAGACTGGGGGCTGGTTTCTGCCTAAGATGATGATGATGATGATGATGATGATGATGATGATGATGATGATTCCTTTGGGGAAATATAATATTCTGCCTTTTTTTTTAATAACCCCCCAAATATTTCCTTCCTTGGGAGGGTGTGTGTATGTGTGTGAGCTGGTTTCTACACATCCAACTGAGAATCATAAGACTGAACCAGGTTTTCTCCAAATTGTAGAACATCTAATCTTGGCTGCCCCCAAAATATTGGAGACCTTTTCTGTTTACCCGTTTACTCGCCCCTTTTTCTTTACTTTGGATACAAGTAGAGGTGGAAGGTGTAAGTCTGCCTTTGAATGTTTCAGTAGGGCTAAAGAGATCCAAAGGTTTGAATTTCAGCCTTTGTTCAGACGTCTGATGATACATCAATGAATAAATTTTAAAAAAAACCTTTTCAGTGGCCCAGATCCTGCTGGAAGGGAGGAGGAAGTGGTGAAGAATCTGATCCTGCCCCCCCCCCCCGTAAAAATTTGGTAAGATCATCCAGAGTGAGATTCTAAAGGACTCTTGCAAAGCTGTTGGCATATCTCTTGAATTAAGGAAGGCATGAGTTCTGTATGCCACGATGCCTTTGTAAAAGAGGGGAGACATGACAGCAGTATTCCAGTATCTGAGGGGCTGCCACAAAGAAGAGGGGGTCAAATTATTCATCAAAGGACCAGAGGGAAGGATGAGAAACAATGGCTGGAAACTGATCAAAGAGAGAAGCAACCTGGAATTAAGGAGAAACTTCCTGACAGTGAGGACAATCAACCAGTGGAACAGCTTTGCCTCCAGAAATCACGGGCGCTCCATCACTGGAGATTTTTAAGAAGAGACTGGACAATGACCAGTCTGAGATGGTATAGGTCCTCTTGCTTGAGCAGGGGGCTGGACTAGAAGACCTCCAAGGTCCTATTCTATTCTATTCTATTCTATTCTATTCTATTCTATTCTATTCTATTCTATTCTATTCTATTCTATTCTATTCTTTCCTAATTCTATTCTATTCTATTCTATTCTATTCTATTCTATTCTATTCTATTCTATTCTATTCTATTCTATTCTTTCCTAATTCTATTCTATTCTATTCTATTCTATTCTATTCTATTCTATTCTATTCTATTCCATTCCATATTTTCTATTCTATTCTATTCTATTCTATTCTATTCTATTCTATTCTAAAATAGAATTGTTTCTGGTCTGCAACTGGTGTTTTCAGCTAGCAACCAATTCTGTCTTCTCTGTCTTAGTTCTGATTTATCATTTTTAATCACTTTTTTGAGGAAGGGCTGGTGAGCTGCAAATGTAGGTCCTCTTTGGTGTCTTTGTTGGGTGTCAGAATAGATAGATAGCTTCAGGGAGAATGCTGGTGCGGTTCCTCGTGTTTTCCTGCATTGCGTTTTTTTTATGGCTTTGAACAGCCCCCTTCAGCCAGCTGTTTCATGATTGTCAATGTGGAGATATTTCCTCCCGTTTGTTTCGGAAAGAGACAACCTTCTCTTGATTGCTTCCTAAAAAGATCTGGCTCTTTGGGGAAGCCAAAAAGAGACCACGGTTATGCAAATGGATAATGTTTCCCTTTCATTGGGGTGGGGGAGGATTGCTATTCTAGAGGGGCAGGCAAGTGAATATAAATATCAAACGTGGCAAAGTTTTGCACTGGAGCGTTCAGAGAGGAGAGCCAATTGCAGCATGAGACAGGAATAGCAATTGGAGCCCAGCCTGAATGGTTAAGGATGGCCGACTCTTCAAACACTTTTGCTAAAGTTAGCTCCTTTGTAAGACTGACACTTACTCAAATAACCAAGATGATGCCCTGATGCTGTGAAGTCCGTGCCAAGACGTGCACGGTTGCTCTCTTGCACGGCTGAAGCAATTAATAGAATAAGAACAGCAGAGTTGGAAGGGACCTTGGAGGTCTTCTAGTCTAGCCCCCCGCCTTGGCATTGTGACTCTGTTGAACTACTTTGCCTGCTCCTGAAGGCCTCACATGATTGCAAACATGTTTCAGAGTAACAGAGTTGGAAGGGACCTTGGAGGTCTTCTAGTCCAACCCCCTGCCAAAGCAGGAGACCCTGGCCTACACCATTCCAGACCAATGGCTGCCCAGTCTCTTCTTAAAAAGCATCCACAACTTCTGGATGCAAGCTGTTCCACTGATTAATTGTTCTAACTGTGGGGTCCTTGGTACTCTCTCAGCTTGGCTGTTTCCTTGCAGATCCTTCCTTCCAGCTCTGATCACGTTAACTAGTTAGGTAATGAAACGTCTGCAAGAAAACCACTATGCTCAGAGACCACAGTTCAACTCTGAGCTACAAAGATTACCTTCTACTAGAATATAGACTTTTTGTGGGTGTCCGCTCCTCATCAATTGCTTTCTCCATCTTTTGCCCCAAGACGGAGATCAGCAAACTTGAGGTACTTTTGAGCTACAGGAGCAAAGGCAACAGAATTGTCATTCAAGATTTTTTTTTCTTCTTCTTCTTCTCCATTCTTGTCGTTTTCATCCTTAAAAAAGAAGATGGCGGATCATTGCCAAAATTGTCCCCCCAAAAAAGAGAACAAATCACCGTCTTTCTCTTTCTGTCCCTTTTCAGGTTGGAAATGAGTTGCCATCCAGACAAACTGCAGAGACACAGAAAACATTGGAGCAAATGCTTTTTTTAGAAAAGAGAATCCGGGTGTTTTCGGTCTAATGTCATCAGCCTAAATCGAGCGAATCACCATTGCGGCTTTTTGGTAAGTCACCCACGTTTGTTGGTTTGTTTCCAGACCTCCTCGGTGATCTTGGAGGTAAAAGATAAAGACAGCATTCGGTTTGAGGAGCTTGTGTCATTTACACCTTGCCTCCTTTCCTATCGGCGAGAATCTTATCATGTTTAGATTCCTTGTATTGGATTGCGGCTTTTGGACATGTCAAAATGGGAAGTCTGTTCTTCTCTCTCTACACTGCCGAAATGCATTTTTGGTTTAGCGTTCAGTATGGATTAGTGGGGCAAGTAATGAGAAGGCCTACTTAGCGTAGCTGGGAGTCCGAATTGTTTCTATATCTCTTTGTGCACTTCAGAGTTTGTGATTTAAGGCAGAGGTCCCCAACCTTTTGGGCACCAGGGACTGGTTCCTTGGAGAGAGGTTTTTCCACGGACCGGAGAGTGCGTGGTTTCGTGTGCTGCCTGCATCCCACGGATGGGGCTTTGCTTGTTTGTGCGGACCGGTTGCTGGCATGCCGCAGCCCACAAACCGGGAGTTGGGGAACCCTGGTTTAAGGCACAGTTCTCCCAAACTTGTGGACTGGCAGGGGGGGAGAGGAAAGAAGGGATGATTCCACGTGAGTGTCCAGCAAGCACGCACAAACCCACAGCTCCATTTGCGCAAGCGGTGTGCACACGGGCCTGCCACTCACCCCAATGGAGCGTACATACACACGCTCGCCCGCTGCTCATACAAGTGGGGATGCGTGTGAGCTCACGCACTCGCCCACCGTTTCCCGTGCTGGTTGCAAACAGCTCACAGCCCACTAGTGGGGCCCAGCCCAGAGATTTGGGAACTCTGCTTTAAGGCACAGTTGAGAAAAAAGAAAGAAATTCCCATATTAGGGGCGAACAATGGGGACTTGGAGAGGTGCTTACCCAAACTTTAGATGAGGACTGATAGGTCATTTAGGTCATTTTTTTTCCCTCTTCCCAAAGCTCCAAAAAGGGCTTTCCTAATTAACGTTCTTGATTGGAGATTGGTGCAGAGAAGCGTGTTCCAACTGGAAGGGAAGGGAAGTTCCAAACTGCAATTGAACAACTGATTGATCGGTGGAAGTGGCTAATTTTGTAGCCCACCCCCCACCTTTTTGCTTGAGTAGCTAAGCCAGTCCCTCTGATCAGGACCTCTTACATTTTTCTATTTAAAGAAACCAAGGCCTGTGATATTATGGCTCCCTTTCGAACAAAATGCTTTACTCTTAGAATTAGAGTTAGAGTTAGATGATGCTGGGCGGAGGAATGTGCAGGAGAGTTTAGCTAGACATAACAATACTGAGCCTAGTGTGAGAACTAAGGTTATTGAAATAAGAGATGACAAAGAATTGGCAGGCTGAAGAACTTTTCAACATTCCAACTAATTGGGGAATGTAATTTATGACTCTTAATTGGAGGAGGGAATCACGCTAGATACTATGTGTTCAGGGGAGGGGAATTCAGATTTTGGCTTCGACTATGTTCGTGCCAAGGCCATGCTACTCGAATAATAATTCTTTAAGGTAAACCATGCCTCAAAGTTCTTTGAAGAGTTTCATCTGTCGGAACCAGGACATTGAGCTCTACAAGTCTGGTTGTAGGATGGAGAAAGGAAGGATCAATAGCCAACTGTGATCTCAGCACCTTCCTCCCACAATTATCTCTTCGTAATGCCTAGAAAGTAGGAAAGAAAACAAGACAGAATCCTTGAGAAGTCTTTGAGTTTACTTTGAGGAGATCCGAAAGTTTCTGTTACAAGCAGAGTTTTTGTCCAAATAACATTACTGAAGCCCTCTGTCGTTTTGCTAGAGCAGTGAGTTTCTTCCTTCGGCCATTATGCAGCTGTGAGCTACACCTCTGTTATTGGTCAGGTGCAAAGTCTGTACTTTGGGACGCGGTGGCTCAGTGGGTTAGGACGCTGAGCTTGTCGATCAGAAAGTCGGCAGTTTGGCGGGTCGAATCCCGAGTGCCGCGTAACAGAGTGAGCGCCTGTTACGCGTCCCAGCTTCTGCCAACCTAGCAGTTCGAAAGCACATAAAAATGCAAGTAGAAAAATAGGGACCACTCCGGTGGGAAGGTAACAGCGTTCCGTGCGCCTTTGGCGTCTAGTCATGCCGGCCACATGACCACGGAGACGTCCTCGGACAAGCGCTGGCTCTTTGGCTTTGAAACGGAGATGAGCACCGGCCCCTAGAGTCGGAAACGACGAGCACGTATGTGCGGGGGAACCTTTACCTTTACCTTTAAAGTCTGTACAGGTGGCGCTCGGCTTAACAGCCACTCGTTTAGTGACCGTTGCTTGTGACCGTTTTTCACAACTGCGACCGTTTTCACTATCCTCACCATCCCTTGATCGAAATTCGGACACTGGGCCACAGACTCCGACTTACGACGGCTGCAGGGCGATTCCCCTTTTGCGACCTTCCGGCAAGCAAAGTCCGTGGGAAAGCCAGATTCACACTTAGCCAGCCGTGCCACTAACTTCATAATTGCAGCGATTCGCTTAATAACTGTAGCAGGGAAGGTCATAAAACGGGACAAGACTCACTGGTCAACTGTCTCCCATCCGCACAGCTGTCGGCTTAGAGACCCGTTTGAGAGGGAGCAGCTGTGTTTCCCTGTGCGAAGGACCGCTAATAAACCATCGCCTCTCCTTTGTCCTTGGCCATTAAGCATGCAGCAAGCGAAGACAGGTTGGCTGGTTTTCTTACCTGGTGATTACTAGGCAACTGTAGAGTTTACCGCAGGTGACAGCTGTTGGGTAAATGCATGGAAGCCTAAGTGGAAGGGGAGTTGCCGGGGTGGGGGTGGGGGTGGGGTGGGGAGGGGGGCGTGGGGGGATGATTGCCGTAGATGCTAATAAAAAGATGAGGAAGCGAAAAGGCAAAAGGTCACTTGGCTGGGAGTGTCTGGAGGAAGCTCATGAGCCTTGGGGAGCGGGGGGGGGCGCAGAGGTCACTTTGTGAATGATATTTAAAATGAATTTATTTATTTCCTGCCACGGTTATTTTGCAAATAGCTGAGGGTGGCAAACGGGTAACCTCTTTATTTTCCGCACAGCAACAAAAGACAGGGACTGGCCCAGAGTTACCCAGCTGGCTTTGATGCTAAAGTAGGACTAGAACTCACCGTCTCCTGGGGATTGGCCCAAAGTCACTCAGTCAGCTTTCATGCCTAAGGCGGGACTAGAACTCACCGTCTCCTGGGGATTGGCCCAAAGTCACTGAGTCAGCTTTCATGCCTAAGGCGGGACTAGAACTCACCGTCTCCTGGGGATTGGCTCAAAGTCACTGAGTCAGCTTTCATGCCTAAGGCGGGACTAGAACTCACCGTCTCCTGGGGATTGGCTCACTCAGTCAACTTTCATGCCTAAGGCGGGACTAGAACTCACAGTCTCCTGGTGATTGGCCCAAAGTCACTCAGTCAGCTTTCATGCCTAAGGCGGGACTAGAACTCACCGTCTCCTGGTGATTGGCCCAAAGTCACTCAGTCAGCTTTCATGCCTAAGGCAGGACTAGAACTCACCGTCTCCTGGGGATTGGCTCACTCGGTCAGCTTTCATGCCTAAGGCGGGACTAGAACTCACAGTCTCCTGGTGATTGGCCCAAAGTCACTCAGTCAGCTTTCATGCCTAAGGCGGGACTAGAACTCACTGTCTCCTGGGGATTGGCTCACTCGGTCAGCTTTCATGCCTAAGGCGGGACTAGAACTCACAGTCTCCTGGGGATTGGCCCAAAGTCACTCAGTCAGCTTTCATGCCTAAGGCGGGACTAGAACTCACCGTCTCCTGGTGATTGGCCCAAAGTCACTCAGTCAGCTTTCATGCCTAAGGCGGGACTAGAACTCACCGTCTCCTGGGGATTGGCTCACTCGGTCAGCTTTCATGCCTAAGGCGGGACTAGAACTCACAGTCTCCTGGTGATTGGCCCAAAGTCACTCAGTCAGCTTTCATGCCTAAGGCGGGACTAGAACTCACTGTCTCCTGGGGATTGGCTCACTCGGTCAGCTTTCATGCCTAAGGCGGGACTAGAACTCACAGTCTCCTGGGGATTGGCCCAAAGTCACTCAGTCAGCTTTCATGCCTAAGGCGGGACTAGAACTCACCGTCTCCTGGGGAACTCACCGTCTCCTGGGCGGCTCAAAGTCGCCCAGCTGGCTTTCATGGCTAAGCCAGGACTGAAACTCACCATCTCCTGGTGATTGAGCCATAGACACCCAGCCGTCTTTCATGGCTAAAGCAAGACTAGAATTCACAAACTTCCACTTTCTAGCTTGGTGCCTTAACCAGTAGACCAAACTAGCTCTAAAGATCATCCAGCCATTTTTCTATGGCTGCTTCGGTTCTCCTTCGTCTCCCGTGCTCTGCTCTACAGCCTTCCTGCCTTGCATGACCGCCCCCCTATTGAGGATTGGGGGCTTTCCTGTTGTGGGACCCACCAGCTGCACACCCAAAGCAGCGCCTTTTCTGTATCAGTCCTTAGGAGATAAGAATGTGGACCTCATTTCCGTGGGATCTAGCAGCAGAAGGCTAGCTCTGAACCCACTGAGATAGTAGAGAAATAGATAGTAGACAAATAGTTTCATTTGACCTTTAAATAATATTTTCCAAAACCTTAAATGAGACAGCTCAAGCAAAAAAACCCCATCACATTTCAAAGTTTCCCTGTGCATTTGAAGCCCGTGTTTATTGAAGGCTGTCGTTGCCTTCCATGAAATTGTGAAGAGGAGCAGATGTGTTGTGTGTTTGCTTTAGCACCTCCGGTAAATATTTGGTCCATTCAGTTGAGTGTTTTTAAGGGAATCTAAAACATTTTTTAAAAAAATGTTTACACATGCTTTTCTTCACCGGGTTTTCCGAACACGGAGTTGGGACTTTCTGTTTACACAACGTTTAACCAGGCATGCCTTTTTGAGCAAGGCTGTTTCTGAAGTCAGGAAAATGCGTCACCATAAAATTGCTCAGCTGTATAGGAGGAGGCACTTTCTCACACCTGGATTTATAGCTGTGGGGTTGAGGCAGAGAGAGTTTTCTGTCATGGGCTTTGAGGATAACCTTGAGAGACAAGAGGAAGAGCTACAACCCAAGTTACCTCTGGAACTGTCATTGTCCCGTTATTTCAGCCCATCCCATCCAGGCAGAGGAGGTCTGCTGCTGTTATGCTTTTAATAATTTTATTGTACACCTCCCAAAGTTCCTCTGTGGGGGAGATGGGCAGTTCTTAAATCAGATGATAGGTAGGTAGGTAGGTAGATAGATAGACAGACAGACAGACAGACAGACAGACATGATTCACATGGCTGGAGATAGATAGATATAGATGGTGATTGATGGAGATAGATGAGAGGGATGGATAGATAGATAGATAGATAGATAGATAGATAGATAGATAGATAGATAGATAGATAGATAGACAGACAGACAGACAGACAGACAGACAGACAGACAGACAGACAGATGATTCACATGGCTGGAGATAGATAAATATAGATGGTGATTGATGGAGATAGATGAGAGGGATAGATGATAGATAGATTAGATAGATAGATAGATAGATAGATAGATAGATAGATAGATAGATAGATAGATAGATAGATAGACAGACAGACAGACAGACAGACAGACAGACAGACAGACAGACAGACAGACAGATGATTCATGTGGCTGGAGATAGATAAATATAGATGGTGATTGATGGAGATAGATGAGAGGGATAGATAGATAGATAGATAGATAGATAGATAGATAGATAGATAGATAGATAGATAGATAAACAGACAGATAGATAGATGATAGATAGATAGATAGATAGATAGATAGATAGATAGATAGATAGATAGATAGACAGACAGACAGACAGACAGACAGACAGACAGACAGACGATTCATGTGGCTGGAGATAGAGATAGATGAGAGGGATAGATAGATAGATAGATAGATAGATAGATAGATAGATAGATAGATAGATAGATAGATGATAGATATAGACAGACAGATAGATAGGTAGATAGGTAGATGATAGACAGACAGACAGACAGATGATTCACATGGCTGGAGATACATAGATATAGATGGTGATTGATGGAGATAGATGAGAGGGATAGATAGATAGATAGATAGATAGATAGATAGATAGATAGATAGATAGATAGATAGATAGATAGATAGATAGATGATAGAGATGGAGATTGATGGAGATAGATAGATGAGAGAGAGAGAAGGATAGAGCTAGAGGTAGAGAAATAGAAAGAGAGATGGAGAGAGATGATAGACAGACAGGAGACATTTGAGTCCAACGCAGGAATGAAGATGGAAAAAGCAACTCAGATCTGATCCTTCCTCCTTCTCTGGAACATAAAAGCCCTCTCTCTCTCTCTCTCTCTCTCTCTCTCTCTCTCTGTGTGTGTGTGTGTGTGTGTGTGTTTCTCCAGGCTTTCTGGATTCTATTACTGTAACCTTACACTAAAAGTAGCTTTAGTATTGCGTGGTTCTAGTCTGGGCTTAGGGCTGTGAGTTGCTGTAATTCCCCCATCAGCCAACTTCTTCATCAGGCCCCAGTCAATATAAGCGTATTGGAATGATGGCCTCAGCCTATCTAAAGTGAGTTGGTGCCCCCATTTTCTTTCCAAGCAAAGCGGTGAGACTCTCCCGATGCAATCCTTTGACAAGCTTAAGTCAAATGCACCATGGCAGGCCGTCGGTATTAAGAGCCTTGACATTAGTTCAGAGAGGGGAAGCGTTCTGTGAGCAAATGGCATTGCAGACCCGAGATTTAATGAAATCAAGATTAATTCAGTCTGTACCAAATTTGCCTAGCTTTAGCCCCGGAGGGGAGCAGATGTGAAGTTAGCATTTGCCCAGCTTTCCAAGGAGACAGGAAACAAGACCAATTGAGCTAATTCTATTTTATTGTAAGGCTACATTAACAGAACCTTGTAAGCGTGACAATACAATTCTCACACCATCATCTTTACAACCAATAACTTGGGGAAACTCTCTTACGATCCTCTTTGCTCCGCCCATTAAGCTATGTTACCCAGTATCTGACTGTTCTCTAAGCAGTAGTTCTTTCCCGGTCTCCCGAGGTCATTCTCACATACTTTTTACAGAGTTTCTCAATCTTAGCAACTTCCAGGGAACGTGGACTTCACCTCCCAGAATTCTCATCCATGACCATATTGGCTGTGGAATTGTGGGGGTTGAAGTCCACACACCTGTAAATGCCTGCAATAGGGAATGAGTGTATTAAGTGGGTTGTCCGTTGGTTGCACTAGATACACATCTCTACTTGGGCTGTGTTGACGATGACAAACTTTGAAAAGGAAGGATACTGCTGAAATCATTTTCCTGGAAGTCACGTTTCTCTGCACGTAATTCAAAATTGATGGCCTAGTTTCCAACTAGGGCTAATTCCTTACTAGAGAGAGACCCTAGTTGGTTGAGCAGTTGAAGGATCTGAGGCTTGGAGAAGGGTGGTGGTGGTGCTGTGCTGCCTCTGCATGACGTTCCTCGCTTGTTCACCCCACCTCCAAGTATTATTAAAAATTTATCTGCCTTGCTCTCTCGCTGATATGCTTTTTCATTGTGAAAGCTGCCGACGCCATTCATTTTTGAGGGCGATTTTTTTTAAACAAAGTATAAAAGCCATGTGATTTTGATTGGTCGGTTTTCATGACATAATGAATGTTTTGTTGGTTGTCTTGGAGGGCTTTTGTGCCTAAAGCAGGACTAGAATTCACCGTCTCCTGGTGATTGACCTAAACTCACATAGTTGGTTTTCATGCCTAAGGTGGAATTAGAACTCACCATCTCCTGGTCATTGGATCAAGTCACCGAGCTAGCTTTCATGCCTAAGGTGGGACTAGAACTCACCATCTCCTGGTGGTTGACCTAAACTCACACAGTTGGCTTTCATGCCTAAGGTGGAACTAGAACTCACCGTCTCCTGGTCATTGGATCGAGCTGGTCTCTTCGTGCTTGTGCGACCTCGTCGAAACGTCGCCAAGACACTATCAATCTTACATGGGAAAAGACCCGAATACGCCAAGACCTACATACCTGTACCCGTAAAAATCTACACATACATACATACATACATACATACATACATACATATATATATATATATGGCTTTTTTTCTCATAGAACGGAGTTCCGGCACCTTTTTTGGATGGAACCTTGTAGGGTAGGCAAGGTGGGTTCCGGCACCTTTTTCTTTTACAAAAAAAGCACTGTATACACACACACACACACACACACACAGCCAGACCCTATATGGAATCTTCTTGAGCAGTTGGGCAGATATATTCCCTGCCACATGGATCCGATGAACATAGCCATTGTGCCAATTGTGTCGCTCGCTCTGCTTTGGCCTTCCCAACTGTGACAGTGTCTCTGTTGGACTTTTCAAAAAAAAAAAAATGTTTAGCTGCCAAGCAAATTTAGGGACTGTAGCCAAATCCCCAACAGGTTGAGACTCTTCTTCTCGATGGATTGCCTCGGCACCTGGAAGCTCTTTCTCGAAAGGTTTTTGCACCTGATGAGATCTGTGCCGCTTCCTTACGTTACCCATCTATGCAAAAGGGAGCTGAACAGGCAGGATACATCACTTCCTCCTGCTGCTGCCCTTCTGGTAGCTCAGGCGGTCTCTTTTCTATGATCTGATGTGATCTCTGGAGTCCTTGCTGATCTCTGAGCTTGTTAGCTTTTTGGCAGACGTTTCGTGACCCAACTAGGCAACATCTTCATTGCTAGAAAGGAATGGGCAAGTTCTTCTTGGTTTTTCATGGTTGATTAGCTGTTCAAATGAAACTGCTATTTCCTGGTTTCATACCAAGGCATTATCCACTGCACACCAGGTTTTCCCTTTGGGGTAAAAATGTTTTCCCAAACATGAAGGTCATTAGCATCAATGTGTCTGTAGCTGTATTAATTGGCATCCCCATGCTCCTTGGTGTATCACCTGATCTTTACGAAACACCCTGGAACATTCTCATAATTCCAAAACCTGCATTAAAAGAGCAAGCAGGTAGTATTGTTATAGTACGTGCAAGAAATATTGAATTTGGTATTAGAATAGAGCTGGGAGGCACCTTGGAGGTCTTCTAGTCCAGCCCCCACTCATGCAGGAGGACCTATACAATCCCAGACAAGTGATTGTCCAGACTCTTCTTTAAAATCTCCAGTGGTGAAGCTCCCACGATTTCTGGAGGCAAAGCTGTTCCACTGGCTGATTGTCCTCACTGTCAGGAAGTTTCTCCTTAATTCCAGATTGCTTCTCTCTTTGGTTAGTTTCCAACCGTTGTTTCTCATCCTTCCCTCTGGTGCTCTGGTGAACAACCTGCCCCCCTCTTCTTTGTGGCAGCCCCTCAGACACTGGAACACTGCCATCATGTCTCCCCTATTTCTTCGTCTGGCCTACAAATCAAATTCTGAAACAATGAAAAGGAAGGAGGAGGAGGAGGAGGAGGAGGTGGTGGTGGTCTTGGAGAACTTTGAGGTATACATCCAAGATATGGGAAGTTGTTGAACATTGACCTACAAGAGGAGGAAGAGAAGAACTGTGGGGTCCTTGGTGCTCTCTGAGCCTGGTGGTTTTCTTGCAGACATTTCATGACCCAGCTAGCCAACATCATCAGTGCTAGAAGGGAATGGGGTTTACGGAGTGGAAGAGGAGGAGGACTGTGGAGTCATTGGTGCTCTCTGAGCCTGGTGGTTTTCTTGCAGACATTTCATGAGCCAGCTAGCCAACATCATCAGTGCTAGAAGAGAATGGGATTTACGGAGTGGAGGAGAAAGATGAGAAGGACTGTGGGATCCTTGGTGCTCTCTGAGATTTGTGGTTTTCTTGCAGACGTTTCAGGACCCTGCTACCCAACATCATCAGTGCTAGAAGGGAATTGGGTTTGCTCTCTGTTTATAGACAAGTGGCTTGCCCTTACCTGACCTATTTATTGTTCTGTAGTTCTGGGAATAATTTCATTTTGAAAATGCAAATTCTAAATGGCTACTTCCCATTTGAATCCGGACCTGCAAGTTCCAAATTCAGAGAGGGACCGAAGTGGTGGAATTAAATTGCATTTTGTGGCCTTTCTGCTGTGTTGTTTGTTTAAGGAGGATAATTGAGTTTGGCTGTGATTACAGCAGGTAACCAGATTGCAGTGTTAATGTTGCCTGCACAGCAGGAAATGAGAACATTGATTTTTTTTTTAATCATTAGCCTGTGTGCTGATGCTGGACTAGGCAAATTTTGAATCCTCTTTGCTTCTCAATTTTTTCCGGGCTTGAAGCTTCTCTTCTGGGAAGAGGAGACCAATAAGAATTTGGCAATAGATTTGTTTGTACCAATAAAATATATGCTATCTGACAGAAAGTAGGACTGTCTTTCTAGATCTCAAATAGTGTCAAGAGGTAGTCAGCATCAACCGCATTTTTGCATTTAGTTACTAGAAGAGGGGTCTTCAAACGTGGCCCTTTTACAACTTGTGGACTTCAACTCTCAGAATTCCTCTGGCTGAGGAATTCTGACAGTTGAAGTCCACAAGTCATAAAAGGGCCAAGTTTGAAGATCCCTGTACTAGAAGAACAGTGGTGGTGGCGGTTTTGGGGTCTTAGCAGCAACCAAAAACCCCCAAACAGATGAGAAGGAAAGAAAAGATAGGAGAGGAAGGCAGTAATTCAGATGGTCCTCGACTTATCATCCCAATTGGGTCCAGAATTTCAGCTGCCAAGTGATCTGGTCATTAAGCAAGTCATCACGTGACTGACCTGATTCAACAGCCATTCGTTAAGCAGATCACCACGGTCGTTGGGTGACTCAAGTGGCCGTTGGCTGGGAAGGTCACAAATGATGAACACATGATGGCAAACTTTACAACCATCATAAATGGAAGCTCATCATCAAGTGCCCAAATTGTGATCCAGTGAACTTGAAGGTTGCAACAGTTGTAACATGGAGGACTTGTCATAAGTCCCTTTTTCCAAGGCTGTTGTAACTTCAAACCATTGTTCAACAGTGATAAGTCAAGACTACCACCAGGAAAGCTGGCTGGGTGACTTTGGGCCAATCACCAGGAGACAGTGAGTTCTAGTCCTGCCTTAGGTATGAATTGTAACAAGAAGAAAGGTGATGAATGAATGAATGAATGAAAGAAATTAGAAGGAGGAAGAGAGACTCCTGTTCTCTCTTCTCCTTCCTCCCTGCTTTTTTCACGGCTATCGTTTTCACACCTACCTCTGCATTGAGAAACTGACAAGCGGAAAAGGAAGAGGCAGAAGATCATTAGCATCCGTCTTTAAAAAAGACAATTTCCCACCGTTGAGGGGTCTTGTCCTTTCTCCAATAAACTGAAGGCATCTGGATTGTCAAGTCAACTAATGGCCCTCAACGGAAATAGTAAACCTTGAATGAGAGTCTGGCACCTCTTTCCTCTATTCCATTTATTACGAGATCCTTTTTGTTGTCGTCCTCGTCCTTTGACAACTCACATCCGTAATGTTTTATCGGGCTGAGTAACACTCCCCCTCTCCACGTATAAAGATGTACAGTTTCTGACAGAAATTAATGGCTTCTCTTTTGGAGAAGTTCTTCTCTTGTTTTGGCATAGATTGTTACTACAGCAGTGTCTAGCAGGCTGTGGTGTGAAATTCTACGATGGAGAACTCAAAAATTATCTCTTTAGAAAGAGGATTTTGCCTCTCTTTTGGCTGAGGGGGCTTGTAAGACTGGTGGAAGGACAGCCTCGAAAACTGGAGTCCTTGGGAGAAATCGATAAGTAATTGAGCCAGTTCTTAAGACTTGCCAAAGATTAAGAATCAGGGCTGTCCCATCTTGGCAACTTTAAGACTTGTGGACTTCAACCCCCCCGAATTTCTCAGCCAGTATGGCTGGATGAGGAATTCTGTCTGCTGAGGAATTTGGGGAGTTGAAGTCCACAAGTCTCAAAGTTGCCAAGATTGGAGACCCCAGCCTAAATCACGAGATAGGCAACAAATAAATTTGATAAATACATCAGCATTCGTACAGATCTAAGAAGAGGGCAAAAACTAACCAGAAGAACCAGCAGTCAGTAAACTGGCAGTTTCTATCAGCTGTTCTTCACCAACCAGCAAATCTGAATTTTGGCCAAATTCCTAAATCTACCACAGTAGGGGTGGAGTCACACACACACACACACACACACACACACACGTCTTGAGTGTTTTGAGCACCTTGTCGACCCAAATATGGGCGAAGTATTGCCAATACAAATTTATTTAATACATATACACATACACACACAAACACACACACACACATATATATATATATAGGTAAAGGTTCCCCTGCACATGCGTGCTAGTCGTTTCCGACTTTAGGGGCTGGTGCTCATCTCCGTTTCAAAGCCGAAGAGCCAGCGCTTGTCCGAGGACGTCTCCGTGGTCATGTGGCCGGCATGACTAGATGCCAAAGGTGCATGGAACGCTGTTCCCTTCCCACCGTAGTGGTCCCTATTTTTCTACTTGCATTTTTACGTGCTTTCGAACTGCTAGGTTGGCAGAAGCTGGGACGAGTAACAGGCGCTCACTCTGCTACACGGCACTCGGGATTCAACCCACCAAACTGCCGACCATCTGATCGACAAGCTCAGCGTCCTAACCCACTGAGCCACCGCATCCCTAATATATATCTAGCAGTTCGAAAGCATGTAAAAATGCAAGTAGAAAAATAGGGACCACTACGGTGGGAAGGTAACAGCGTTCCGTGCACCCTTGGCATCTAGTCATGCCGGCCACATGACCACGGAGACATCCTCGGACAAGCGCCGGCTCTTCGGCTTTGAAACGGAGATGAGCACCGGCCCCTAGAGTCGGAAACGACTAGCACGCATGTGCGGGGGAACCTTTACCTTTAGATAGATAGATAGATAGATAGATAGATAGATAGATAGATAGATAGATAGATAGATATAGATATAGATATAGATATAGATATAGATATAGATATAGACACATACACGTATACACATATATACATATATACATACACATATGACAGTGATCTCATCTCTCTTGACTGGCTGTTCTCTATCCTTCTATTTCAGGATCTTATGGGCAATGGCTCTGCAAGATTTATGATACTGCAGTACAGCAGGAAAGAGAGGCATCTTTGCCTCTTTATCTAGCTTGCAACAATAAAGAAAGCTCAAATTTAAATGATGGCTAAGAGTTGACAAATGCCTTGATGCCACATCATCCATCAAGGTTTGGTGCCATTGGCTTGAAGAAAACCAACCTACAAAACTTCGTTTTGATTGAATGTTCTATTTAGTTCACCAACTGCAGACACGGTTCTCTTGTAGGCATCAACCATAGATACAACCAACTGGGGTTACAGCATATCAAAATGCCCCATGTCCTTAAACATGTTCAGGACACAGGAAAAGATGCCAACTTTTCAGGAACTCTGTTGTGGATCCACTTTGATCATTCCTGTCTGTCTGTCTGTCTATCGGTCTGTCTAGTACAGCGTTTCCCAACCTTAGGAACTTGAAGATGCGTGGACTTCAACTCCCAGAATTCCCCAGCCAGCTATGCTGGCTGGGGAATTCTGGGAGTTGAAGTCCACGCATCTTCAAGTTCCTAAGGTTGGGAAACGCTGGTCTAGTATCTGTCTATCTTCTATCATCCAACTATTGTCCATCCACCCTATCTATCTCTATCTAGCTATCTATCTAGTCATCTTTACCTACCTACCTACCAAATCTATCATCTATATCAGGCATGTCAAACTCGCAACGTCTCGCGACTTTTTCCCCATTGCTAGCAATGGGGTGGGCGCAGTTTCAGTATGATGCATATGGCCTGCAGGCCGGCAGTTTGATATGCCTGATCTATATTATCTATCTGTATGTCTGTCTCTCTGTCTGTCTATCTATCTGTCTATCTATAAATCTACCTACCTACCTATCTACCTATCTTTCCATGCATACATACATACATATATGCCTACAGACATACAACCATGCAGTCATCCATATAGCCATTGATCTATCATCCATCCAGCCATCCCTATAGCCACTATAATGCTGGAAAGAATTGGGAAATCTGAAAATAGAACTATTTTATAAAGAAGATCATGCAGAGAAACGGTGGCCACGTCTGCCTGAAATTTTCCTGTTCTCTTCTTCTCCTTCTTCTTCTTCTTCTTGTGTCCGAAACAGCTGAGGAAATCTTTGTCCCTTCATCCTTGTGGGTGGCATGGTCTTCAGGGTATGGTCAATAAAGCCAAGATGGTGTCCACAGCAGGATGATCAAATCTCTTCCTTCTTCCATGTCTGGGACCAGATTTCTCCTGAGACCCCCTAATGTCCAGGTTCTCTTCCAAACAGCTAGATCTTTCATGATTCCTGCTGGTCTCCTATGTCTTACGAAATAAGAGCTTGTCAGTAACAAAACCCAGAACTCCCCAAAGGGAGATAAATCTTCTCGAGCAGATAAACGGTAGCAGGAATTGTTTTCTCCATGAAATAGAGCAGTGCTCAATGATTACATAAGAGAAAAGCAAAGGGGAGGGGGAGGAAGGGGTATCTAACGCTGTTTTCTCTCCAGTTCAATTCCAGATTCATTTATGAGGAGCTGACATTTGCCCTGGTTAAAAAAAAGGGGGGGGGAGGGGGGAATGTTGTAAGTTCTCTCCCAAAGTTAGAAGCAAAAATTAGGGTGCATTTGGAAGCAGGGTGTACCTTGAGACATTGAGGAGCAACAAGACGGTGTTCTCCTCCAAGAAAATGAATTGCCTGGGGATAGAGACGCATTGTCTTGTTCTCCCCCAAATGTATTCTCTACTTGTTGTGTTGAGTGAACCCAGTGTTTGGCATTTGAAGAGAAGAAGACAACGCTTTGCTATCCATTTCTAAATACAACAGCATCGGTCGTGACAAAGACCTTGTTTTTGCAACAGCCTTTTTTTTTTAAGTTACTCTTCATCCCTTTGATTGTCTCTTTTCTGTTCCTCGTCCCCGTTTGGTCTGATCTTTTTATGGCACAGACATAGCTGAAAATACACAGCTCTGCTTAGTTTGTAATGTGCTGCCAAATTCAACTCTGGCAGGTTTTAAATGTTGGCCATTTGCTATGTCAAGCATCTTTCATTCGTCTTCCAAAGAAACGGAATCTTGCATTCTTCTTTTTTCCCCTCTATCCTAATGGTATCCATTATTACAAGGGTTCTCAAAAAAAAGGCACCACCCCACCCCAAAATAAAACCCAAAAAAACAATATTCAAACATTTGTTTGAAAGACAGAATGTGGTTCCCCTCAAAGGAGGGGAAGGAAAAGGGTGCTCTCCATGGTTCTGAAGCTCCTTAAGACACAATTAACCAATGGCAAATTTCCTGGTGGAGCTGCCCATGTTGATGAAGGTATCCTGTGTATTTGAAAACATAGCGTTAGTCATCATGTCAAGTTCCCTCTCTCTGAGAACCCCATAAAACCGATTTAGTAATTTAATTAGTTGGTTTTCTTTGGATTATTTGCCTCAAAATGAACATATATATTTGCTTGAGTCTCCGGAGTGGAGATTCCCATCCACTCACTCTGCAATTTGCAATAGAACATAGAATAATAGAGTTGGAAGGGACCATGGAGGTCTTCTGGTCCAACACCTTGCCCAAGCAGGACAAATGACTGGACAAATGGCTGGACAAATGGCTATCAAGTCACTTCTTGAAAACCTCCAGTGATGGAGCACCCACAACCTCAAGCTATTCCCCCGATTATTTTTTCTCACTGTCAGGAAATTCTTCCTTATTTCCCAACATCAGTCTTGCTTGTGCTGTTCAACCATTTTTGGTATTCCCTAAACCATGGGGAACATCATGCCTGTGACACTATCCACCACTCTCTTTACCTTCATTAGAATTTCCAACTATAGAAAAAAGAAGAAGCTCAGACTCTCTTTTTTTCCATTCTGTTAATTCTTCAAGGGTAGTGACCAAATTTAAAAGGAAATGTGTGCAATTCTGAATAAAAATAGAACGGGAGGGTTGATTCTTTGCACTGCCCATGTGACAATACTTTGATAAGTTACAGTAACAGTATAACAGAATTGGAAAAGGCCTTGGAGGTCTTCTAGTCCAACCCCTTACTCAAGCAGGAGACCCTATACCATTTCAGACAAGTGGGCTTGGTGGAGCAGTGGGCTAATGCCTCCTTAAGTAACACCAGCTGCCTGCAATGAGTGCAGGTTCGAGTCCCACCAGGCTCAAGGTTGACTCAGCCTTCCATCCTTCCCAGGTAGGTAAAATGAGGACCCAGATTGTTGGGGGCAATAAGCTGACTTTGTAAAAATGCCGCTTGGGGGGCCCGAAAGCCCTAATAAGCAGACATATACATAGAATGAAGGCTACTGCTAAGCACATTGTGCTTTAGATTGTAAGCTGCCCTGAGTCTTTGGAGAAGGGCGGGATATAAATGGGATTTTTAAAAAAAAGTGCTTGTCCTGTCTCTTCTTAAAAACCTCCAGTAATGGGGCACCCACCACTTGTGGAGGCAAAGCCTTCCACTGATTAATTGTTCTAGCTGCTAGGAAATTTCTCCTTAGTTCCAGGTTGCGTCTCTCCTTGATTAGTTTCCAACCGTTGCTTCTTGTTCTGCTTTCAAATGCTTTGGAGGATAGGTTGACCTCCTCTTCTCTGTGAGAGCCCCTGAAATATTGGAACACTGCTATCATGTCACCCCTTGTCCTTCTTTTCACTTGACTAGCTTACCCAATTCCTGCATCCATTCAATCTATGTGTTAGTATCCAGTCCTCTACTGGACCAGACTGGACTGAATTTTAGGCATTGCAAAGAAGCAAAGTTGAACTGGGGATTCCCAAACCACCGTCATTCCGAATCCTTGAGACGTCACAAGCCACGTTATGAAGGACTAGGTAAACTTTTAAACATTGCACCTATCAAAGGCTGCAACAGAGCTTAAAAGGTTTGACTGTTACAAGTGTGTGTGTGTGTGTGTGTGTGTGTGTGTGTGTGTGTGTGTGTATCTTGGTGCATATGTGTGTGTTTCTCTCTCCATGCCCTAGCTTTCTCTTCAGCCCCCAGGCAACAAATATGCTGTTTCCAGGCACTTATTGGAAAGGTCAACCCCAACCAGGCAGGAAGATTAAATTTAACAGCAGGCGTCCCACAGCAGAGCGGGAGGTTTGACCCTGGCAGAGGAGGGTGTGTGTGTTTATATGGGAGAAACCATGTGGGCAACTGGGTGGATTACTTTCTGAGAAGTAAAGTCCCAAGACCAGATTTGGTTTTCCTAGCAATTGTTTAAAGCCGTCGTTGAAGGATCCAGCACTTTCTGGCACCCTTCTGGATTCGTCTTGGGTCACTTCTACCAATGCTTCTTAGATGTCGTTCTTCCATATCCACCTTTTATGACATTTCAGCTGGTAAGTCTGCACTTTCTGCTTTCCGTTTATTGCTAAGGAGTTCTTAGCCGTCTTTCAACAATCTCTTGGTCTTTGCATAATTGCTTGGCTGTGGGAACAAAAAAATAGAATATATTCATTATGGTGGTAGATCAGCTCAGAAGCAAGGATCCAACTCCTAGGTGATCCCCTGAATTCAATAGGCAATTGCTTTGTCTCTTTGGGCAAGCTGCACCGCTAAACAGGAATACGCTAGACCCATCAGCTTGCTTTGGCCAACGGTTGACATGTTCTTTCTTTTCTTCCATTCAATCATACCTGATTCTTGCAGAATGCAAATTTTCGGAAAGGTTTTTTTGGAAGTAGTTTGCCCTTGCCCCATCTTCTTCCTAGGGCTGAGAGAGGAGGACTGGACCCACACCCAGCTGGCTTTGTGCCTCAAAGTGGACTAGAACTCCTGGTCACCCAGTTTCTAGCCTGATGCTTTAGCCTCTACACAAACTCATTCCAAGCCTACAAAATGTAGCCAGTTTAACACAGATTCAGAAGCTCTGATTAAGAAAGGAAATGCTACCTTCCAATAAACACTACATTAAAGACTTAAGAGGAAACTGCTGTACCTGTGAATCTCACTGGGAGATAAACTATGTTACATTAATTGTTGTGTTCTTTACTTAAGGGTGGGTCAGTATTGTGGGGATTGAGGAATGGCTAAAATTTTGATTTTGTTCCAAGCTGTCTTGCATATTCAGTTGAAAAATCCAAAAGTTTTCTCCAGTTTGGGAAAGAATTTAATTCGACTTCAAGAATATGGCTAATGAGAGAATAGTTGCTGTGTTAGCTTAACAAACTTCTTCTGACAAGAATAGAATAGAGTAGAGTAGAGTAGAGTAGAGTAGAGTAGAGTAGAGTAGAGTAGAATAGAATAGAATAGAATAGAATAGAATAGAATAGAATAGAATAGAATAGAATAGAATAGAATAGAATAGAATAGAATAGAGAAGGAGAATGGAATGGAATAGAATAGAATAGAATAGAATAGAATAGAATAGAATAGAATAGAATAGAATAGAATAGAATAGAGTAACAGATAATTAGAATAGAATAGGATAGAATAGAATAGGATAGAATAGAAGAGAATAGAATAGAATAGAATAGAATAGAATACAATACAATACAATACAATACAATACAATACAATACAATACAATAACAGTTAATTAGAATAGAATAGAATAGAATAGAATAGAATAGAATAGAATAGAATAGAATCTGGAAGGGACCATGGAGGTCTTCTAGTCCAGCCCCCCACTTAAGTAGGAGAACCTATACCATCTCAGACAAGTGACTGTCCAGCCTCTTCTTAAAAACCTCCAGTGATGGAGCGCCCACGATTTCTGGAGGCAAAGCTGTTCCACTGGTTAATTGCCCTCACTGTCAGGAAGTTTCTCCTTCAGTTTCCAACCATTGTTTCTCGTCCTGCCCTCTGGGATTTTGATGAATAACGTGACTCCTTCTTCTTTGTGGCAGACCCTCAAATACTGGAATACTGCTATCCTGTCTCCCCTATTTCTTCCTTTCTTTAGACTAGCCAAACCCAAGTCCTGCAGCCATTCTTCATAAAAGAAAATATTGAAAGAAAAAGCAACAGTCCCTACACCATGCCGTGTACGCATTTGTTAAATATCTCTCTGTCACGATGCTTTAAAAAATCTTTGATTAATAAAATATGAGTCCGAATCCTCACAGCTTGCTCATTAAGTAAAGGCTAAGCTATAAGATTTAATCCCTAGCTGTGCAATAATTAACATAGCAATACACAAAATGCCACGTAGGGTGGCCATTGAATGTTCTCTCAAGTTGAGGGGGGGGGGTGTCCAACTTATCATGTCTTCTCCCACCCACTCCCAATCCAGGGTGACAGATTCAGCTGGCTTCATGAAAGACAAGCTGCGTAGTCGTGTCTTTTAGCAACTGAAGGCAACTCCTAAAGGAAGCATCACAGATTTGGAAGATTGGAACCTTGTAAATCCCTCAAGGAATTGATTTCTTGATGGTCCTGCAAGATTAATTTTAGAACTTTTTATTTTCTCCTGTTTAATAACAGGGCCAACAGGTCTTCAACGTGGGAGGCTGTTGTCCTGACAATGGCTGATTGTCTCCAGGTTTGCTCGCCTCTTATGTCTCTCTTTCTGCCCATCAGGCCAAATTTTGATTTTCTTCTTTAAAATTCCAGTCTTCTGCAAGAAGGAAAAATGGAGAGCATGGGTTTAAAGGCGAGCTATTTCCTTCTCTTGGTTGACTTGGGCCTGGTTGATGTGCCAACCTCTGCAGATTCACAAGTGGAATTTTCACTCATTTTTATCTTCTTCTTCTTCTTCTTCTTCTTCTTCTTCTTCTTCTTCTTCTTCTTCTTCTTCTTCTTCTTCTTCTTCTTCTTCTTCCTTCTTCTTCTTCTTCTTCTTCTTCTTCTTCTTCTTCTTCTTCTTCTTCTTCTTCTTCTTCTCCTCCTCCTCCCCCTCTTCTTCTTCTCCTCCTCTTCCTCCTCCTCCTCCGCCACCACCACCACCACCAACAACAGCAACACACATCTTGTGTGGGTATCTGCTTCATGGGTCTCACAAAAGCTTAAATTCATTCTCCACCAGCTTTCTCAATATCCGTAGGAAACATCTCCTTGTAGAAGATTAAAAAAGTAAAAAGTAAGAGGAGACATGGACTTCAGTTAACATTTTTTTCTATAAAAATGCATCCATCCCCCCCTCATCTAGCATTTTAGCTTACAATTTTGGGGAGACATAAGATTCTAGTTCTCTATATTGTACTCTCCGGCACTATCAATTGTTGGGTTGGACATCCACCCTTATGTATTTTCTTATAATTTACTATCATTCTGTCATCTTTATGGCCAAAAGTATTACAAAATAGAAAGAAAAAGTCAGTTGCTGTCTTTGAGGGATTTTCCCCCATTTTAATTCCTGCAGGGAATTACTCTAATTTTTTTAAAAAAGTGCCCTCATGCTATCTGATTAATATCAACGTGTAAGTTAACCCAATTTAACGTCTGTCAAGCGTTTAAAATTTAAAGGACTTTCTCAATAATAAGTATAGTTATTAATTTGTCAGGCTGAGATTCTGAGGTACAATGATATGAAAATCTCAGGAAAATTGATTTAAAAAAAAAACACCAAAGGAGATACATTTCTAGTAAAAACGTCTCTTCTCTGTGCTTTAGAGCCCCTTTGGGATATAATTGGGCACATAAGAAACAGCCCCTCCCTTCCCCTTAGAAGGATATATATGAAGTACAGGGGGACATCTCCAATTTTTCATTTTGGATTGCTGTCAGCTTCCCACTTACGCTACCCTTAATCAGTGTCATTAAGTAGATTGGATTAGCAGTGGAAGAAATGCCCTGGGATATATCTGCAGCCCAGTGTAACTGAAGGGAACCAGATTGATGACACCTAACCTGACATATTTAATTCAGTCTTTGGCCTTTCAAATCCCCAGATCCTTTGGGAAATTTAATGAGAAGGCAAAGGGACATCTGTATGGAACTGTCCACTTTTAGACGGGTTACTGCAGGTAGTAACATTTGGCTAATTTATGCTTTCAATGCCTGAAACCAGAGAAGGCATTACTTGAGTAACTAGGTTTCATGTCTAAAGCAGGACTAGAACTCACCTTCTCCTGGTGATTGGCCAAAGGTCACCCAGCCAGCTTTCACGCCTAAGGTGGGACTTGAACTCACTATCTCTAGGTGATTGGCCCAAAGTCAACCAGTTGGCTTTCACGCCTAAGGGGGGGGGGAATAGTACTCACCATCTCCTGGTGATGGGCCCAAAGTCACTCAACCAGTTTTCACACCTCAAGAAGGACTAGAACTCATTATCTTCAGGTGATTGGTCCAAAGTTACCTAGCTGGCTTTCATGGTTAAGGCAGGACTAGAATTCACAGTCTCCTGGTTTCTAGCCTGGTGTCTTAACCACTAGACCCAACTGGATGAAGGATGTTGATATCCCTAAGAAATCCAATTATGTATCACCTGTTAACTGTCCGGTTAAAAAGAAACTCCTGGGACATAATTTTACCAAGGGTATAATACTTTACTGAAAATCTACATTGGCATAGAAGAAGCAAGACCAGCTCTGATTTCCCACACAAACACAAGCATAGTTATTTCCATTTCCCTCCGAGCCACCCACAAGTAATACTCTTTAGGATTTAGGATTTATTAAATTTATATGCCGCCCGTCTCCCTAAGGACTCAGGGCGGCTCACAACAATAACAATTAAGAGACATAAAATTCAAAAATTAAAAAAAAAGAATTAAACAATGAATATAAGAAATACGGGACAAGTTAACACAATAAAAAACCAAATTAAAAACCATGGTCAGTCCGGGCCCGCTTTTTGTTCGTTTTGTTACGAGAAAACAGTTAGCCACACTTCCAAAGATGCCTCGGTTGCCTAAATACTACCCCCCCTCGACCTTTGCATTCCATTCCACA
Source organism: Vipera ursinii (assembly GCF_947247035.1). Classification (NCBI taxonomy): domain Eukaryota; kingdom Metazoa; phylum Chordata; class Lepidosauria; order Squamata; family Viperidae; genus Vipera; species Vipera ursinii. The sequence continues at coordinate 8,176,942 of NC_139527.1, forward strand.
ACTGCTTCCCTTTTTTGTCAAACTGTGAAAATGTAGGTCAAATCAGCCTTGAATCATCCTTCCTAACTAAGATGGCCAAGGGTGGAGGCTGATGGAGGGAAGGCGTAGCTAAAAAAATGGAAGTTACCCGAGTGGGTGATGAAACGGAAACGAATGTTTATTCTATCGGGATTTATGAGCATCTGGCTACATGCTCTCAGAAATAGCATGCTGGTTAGCTGGATCGGTCCCTGAGTGCATATCCTGGACAGCCTTGCTGGACTGTTTGATGGTACTTTAACCGCAGCATCTCCTGCCAGGAACTCTGATTGCCGAAGACTCTTGCTGTTCAAAGAGCCAGTGGCTCTTAGATAGGCAGTTTGTTTATTTCCTTACTGGCTATTTTTACCGTTTGCATATCAAATGCTCTGTTCTCAGACTATCATTAAAGAACAAACTCCGGGTCGGTTGCGGTGTTGATCCTCTTTTTATCAAGACATGTTTTAATTTGCATCTTTAAAAGGAAAGGAAGAATCTAATTGTGGAACGGGAGCTATTTCAAATGCAGATGGCTTCTCAACCACTTATACATAAGGTGGGGGGGAGGGAAATAAAACCGGTTGGGTGGTTGAGCTGAACCCTCCCTTGGCTGACACTTTCTGGATGTCCCCGATTCCTTGCCTTCCTGATGGCCTGGCCCACATTTTGCAGGTCCCCCTAAGCCTGGCTAAGTCATCGTGGCTATTTCAAAGAGAAATTGAAGAGCTCTGATCAGGTTCCTTTGGCAGAGTTGGTGAACCAACTCAACGGAAGATCTTAGAAAAAGCTAAAGAGGTTTGAGCCTCGTTAGAAGCTGGATGGAGAAGATAAAGAAACTCCAAGGTTAAAGAGAAGAATGAGAAGCCAACAAACCCTCAACAGCAATAGATAATAATAATAATAATAATAATAATAATAATAATAATAATAATAATAATAATAATAATAATAATAATAATAAGAAGAAGAAGAAGAAGAAGAAGAAGAAGAAGAAGAAGTTGGAAGGGACCTTGGAGGTCATCTAGTCCAACCCCCTGCTAAGGCAGGAAACCCTATACCATTTCAGACAAATGGCTGTCCAGTCTCTTCTTAAAAACTTCTAGTCTTGGAGCATTCACCACTTCTGGAGGCAGGTTGTTCCACTGGTTAGTTGTTCTAACTGTCAGGAAGTTTCTCCTTAGTTCTAGGTTGCTTCTCTCCTTGACTAGTTTCCATCCGTTGCTTCTTGTCCTGCCTTCGGGTGCTTTGGAGAATAGCTTGACTCCCTCTTCTTTGTGGCAGCCCCTGAGATATTGGAACACTGCTATCCTGTCACCCCCTCGCCCTTCTCTTCATTAAACTACACATACCCAATTCCAGCAACCGTTCCCTATATGTTTTAGCCTCCAGTCCCCCAATCATCTTTGTTGCTCTTCTCTGTACTCTTTCTAGAGTCTCGACATCTTTTTTACATCGTGGTGACCAAAACTGGATGCAGTATTCCAGGTGTGGCCTTACCAATGTATTGTAAAGTGGTATTAGTACTTCACGTGATCTTGATTCTACCCCTGTTAATGCAGCCTAGTACTGTGTTGGCTTTTTTGGCAGCTGCAGCACACTGCTGGCTCCTATTGAAGGGATTGTCCACTAGGACTCCGAGATCCCTCTCACAGTTACTACTATCGAGCAAGATAGGGGCAAATTAGCAATCAAAGAGAATATTGCTAGCTGAGGGCTGCGTAGTGAACTTCTTGGTGCTCTTTGAATTGGGTTGTTTGCTTGCAGATAGTTCATTGCCTGGATAGGTAACATCAGTGCTAGAAAGGAGTGGGATAGGCGGGGGGGAAGGGGCAGGAGGCTGCCTGTGGGCTACTTGGAGGAGAAGAAGGAGATGAGGAGGAGGAGGAGGTGGTGGTGGTGGTCGTCCTGGTCTTCTCTGAACTTGGTTGACGGCAGACATTTCATTACCCAACTAAGTAACACCATCAGTGCTAGAAGGGAGTGAGGTTTGTGGAGAGGAGGAGGAGGAGGAAGAAGAGGATGACTGTGGAGTCCTTGGTGCTCTCTGAGCTTGGTTGTTTTCTTGCAGATGTTTTATTCCCCAATTAGATAATATCCTCAGTGCTAGAAAGGAGTGGGATTTGGGGAGAGAAGAAAGAGGAGGAGGGAGGAGGTGCTCCTCTTGGTGCTCTTTGAGTTGGGTGGTTTACAGACCTTTCATGACCCAGCTAGGCAACATCATCAGGACTTTGAAGGGAGTCGGGTTTGCTCTCTGTTTATAGACAAGCGGCTTGCCCTGTCTGTGTTGGTGGGAGAGTTGTTTTCTTCACGGCAGTCCCTTGGGGGAAAAAAATGAAGTCTTCTGTGAGATGGTGGTGGTGGAGGAGGAGGAGGAGGAGGAGGAGGAGGAGGAGGAGGAGAAGGAGGAGGAGGAGGACTGTGGGGTCCTTGCTCTCTGAGCTTGGTTGTTTTCTTGCAGACGTTTCATGACCCATTTAGGTAACATCAGCAGTGATAGAAGGGGGTTTTTAGAGAGGAGGAGGGGGATTCTGGGGTCCTTGGTGCTCTCTGAGCTTGGTTATTTGTCTGCAAACGTTTCATGACCCAGCGAGATAACGTAACCAGTGCGCTGATGACACATCTGCAAGAAAATCACCAAGCTCGGAGAGCACCAAGGACGCCACAGTGGCAAATTAATTCAGAGAGAAAATAATAATAATAATAATAATAATAATAATAATAATAATAATAATAATAATAATAATAATAATAATAATAATAAGAAGAAGAAGAAGAAGAAGAAGAAGAAGAAGTAGTAGTAGTAGTAGTAGTTGGAAGGGACCTTGGAGGTCATCTAGTCCAACCCCCTGTGCTCAGGCAGGAAACCTTATACCATTTCAGGCAAATAGCTGTCCAGTCTCTTCTTTAAAACTTCCAGTGTTGGAGCATTCACCGCTTCTGGAGGCAGGTGGTTCCACTGGTTAGTTGTTCTCACTGTCAGGAAGTTTCATCACAGTGTTTGGTTCGACTCGCAAGATATTTGCGCGTTCTGGTGCGGTTTGACTTCGGATCCGCGCTGCAATTCGTTCTTTGTTGAGTCGGCTTCCCCCCCCACCCCCCCACCCCCGATATTTTAAAGTCTGTGGCATTTACGTAACTTTCCCCCTCCCCGCTTGGCCTAAGTTCTTGGCTCGTTTCTGTGTTTCCAACTAGGAAACAAAATACATCGAGGACGTGTAAACTAAATAAAACATTAAAAAAAAAGAGAGAGAGATGCGTAACTGCAGGCGATACATATTCTTGCTTCAGAAACAACGGCGGGACTCGTTCTTTCTTCCTGCAATGAATTTCTTTCTTTCTTCCTTTTTTTTCCCTTTTTCTTTTTTTTGGCTGGCCTTGTACTCCCTGAGAGATTTTTTTTATTACTCTCGCTGTGTTGTTTTAAATTGCATTTATTTCCAGTCTCGGAAGAGAGGCCGGCTTGAGCTTCCGTGTAAAGCAGGGGTCTTCAAACTTGGCCCTTTTATGACTTGTGGACTTCAACTCCCAGAATTCCTCAGCCAGCTTTGCTGGCTGAGGAATTCTGGGAGTTGAAGTCCACAAGTCATAAAAGGGCCAAGTTTGAAGACCCCTGGTGTAAAGGCACAACTCGCTTTTAAAAGGCAACTTGTTCTATTTAATTATTTCCCCCCCCCAGAAAAACCCCATTTGTTCTATCCTGTTTTGTTTTGCTTTGTGTGTGTGTGTGTGTGTGTGTGTGTGTTCTTCCTGTCGGAGATCACAGGATGTTAGCTAGTTGTAACAGTTCAACGGACTGATTTCATATTAGGCAGGATTGCCGCAAAGCAGAAGGACGGAGAGGGACTTTTCATTTCTGATGAATTGCCACATCTCAGGGATGCTTTTATTAAAGATAGATATATCGGAGAAGGCCCAGCTCTTGGGAGATTCTGCCTGAGATCGTTGGCGCAGGTAATCCTCAACACTAAGGACCACAGCTGCAACCAGAATTTCTAAGCAAGGCCGTTAAGTGAGTCGTGAACTTTTGCCACGGTTCTTAAGTGAGTTGTTGGGCTTGTTAAGGGAACAATGACCAGGATACTACGAGTCCTGGTCTTGTCCCGCTTAGCCGTGAAACCAGGAGGCAGTGGGTTCAAGTCTCGTTCTAGGCATGAAAGGTGGCTGGGTGACTTTGGGCCAATCACCAGGAGACTGGGAGCTCTAGTGCTGCCTTAGCCATGAAAACCAGCTGGGTGACTTTGGGCCAATCACCAGGAGACTGGGAGTTCTAGTGCTGCCTTAGCCATGAAAACCAGCTGGGTGACCTTGGGCCAATCACCAGGAGACTGGGAGTTCTAGTGCTGCCTTAGCCATGAAAGCCAGCTGGGTGACTTTGGGCCAATCACCAGGAGACAGTGAGTTCTAGTTCCCCACTTAGGCATGAAAGCTGGCTGGGTGACTTTGGGCCAATCACCAGGAGACTGGGAGATCTAGTGCTGCCTTGAAAGCCGGCTGGGTGACCTTGGGCCAGTCTCTCCCTCTCAGCCCAACCCACCTCGCAGGGTTGTTTTTGTGGGGAAAATAGGAGGAGGAAAGTGTGTTGGATATGTTTGTCGCCTTGAGTTATTTGTAAAAATAATGAAGGGGGAGGAAGGAATGCAAACAAACCAATGGATAAAACCCTTCACTTCTTTATGTGGCATTTTCCATCTCCTCCCAGCACCATCCAGCTGAACTGCACCACTTGAATAAAACACCACCGCGATGCTTGAGTCTCCTCTTTGCTTTCCTTGCAGGAAAATGAACGGAAGGACGTCGGGGATGGAAAGGATCCTTTGAGCTTCCAATATGCCAGCATATCACACAAGGTATTACCGCAGAGCTAGGGAACCTGCGAGATGAGGCTTTCAGTTAAAGCAGGGGTCGGCAACCTCGGCTCTTTTATGACTCGTGGACTTCAACTCCCAGAATTCCTGAGCCAGCTATGCTGGCTCAGGAATTCTGGGAGTTGAAGTCCACGAGTCATAAAAGAGCCGAGGTTGCCGACCCCTGAGTTAAAGGAACGGGCTGCACCTAACAATCAGAGGCCGATTGCTATTATTTTTCACTTGGCTTGAGACTGCAACCAAGACCTGAAGTTTTGCTAGGAGGATGCCACATTGCATCCTTCCCTTCTTCCTCTTCCCACTGGTGAAGGTGTTTCTGTGATGCCCAGGTGCTGCCAGGCTGACTTTTCCCCACTGCATGTCATGGTCAGAGCCAAATACTGGGGCTATCGAGCATCCTCAGACCAACGTCTACACGGGTCTGTTGTATTTGTCATTTGTGGGGCTCCTTGGCGCTCTCTCAGCTTCATTGTTTTCTTGCAGATGTTTCCTTACCCAACTAGGTAACATCATCAGTTCTAGACAGGAGTGAAGTGGAGAAGAAAGATGAGGGAGAACAGGGAAGGGAGAAGGACTGTGAGGTGGTTGATGCTCTCTGAGCTTGGTTGTTTTCTTGCAGATGTTTTATTACCCAATTAGATAATATCCAAAGTGCTAGAAAGGAGTGGGATTTGTGAAGATGAGGAGGAGGAGGAAGACGATGAGAATGAGGAGGTGGTGGTGGTGGTCATCCTTGGTGTTCTCTGAGCTTGGTTGTTTGTTTGCAGACATTTCATTACCCAACTAGATAACATCATCAATGCTACAAGGGAGTGAGGTTTGTGGAGGGGGGGAGGAGGAGGAGGAGGAGGAGGAGGTAGTCATCCTTGGTGTTCTCTGAACTTGGTTAGTTGATTGATCCTAAGTGCTAGAAAGGAGTGGGATTTGTGGAGAGGAAGAGGAGGAGGAGGATGTCCTTGGTGCTCTTTGAGTTTGGTGGTTTATAGACATTTCATTACCCAACTAGGTAACATCATCAGGGCTAGAGAGGGATGCAGGAGGAGGAGGAGGAGGAGGAGAACTGTGGGGTCCTTGGTGCTCTCTGAGTTTGCTGATTTTCTTGCAGACGTTGCATGACCCAACTAGGTAACATCATCAGGGCTGGAAGAGAGCGGGTTTTGCTCTCTGTTTATATACAACTGGCTTGCCTTGTCAGTGTTGATGGGAGTATTCTTGGTGGTTCCTTGATTAGGCTGTTGTCTACTGTTTGATTGTTTGCCTGAGATTTTTATTTTATTTTATTTTAATTCCATTTATATCCCCCCCCTTCTCCGAAGACTCAGGGCCGCTTACAAGCTTAGCAGTAGCCTTCATTCTATGTATATGCCTGCTTGTTAGGGCTTTCACACACACACACATACACACACACACACACACACCAAGCGGCATTATTACAAAGTCAGCTTAATTGCCCCCAACAATCTGGGTCCTCATTTTACCTACCTCGGAAGGACGGAAGGCTGAGTCAACCTTGAGCCTGGTGGGACTCGAACCTGCACTAATTGCAGGCAGCTGGTGTTACTTAAGGAGGCATTAGCCCACTGCGCCACCAAGGCAGTTCCTTGACAGGCGCCTTGTCTTTTGGGACTCTCAGATTAAAATCTATACAACTTCTAGAATGGTTGAACTTCAGATCTTCCGATGTCTTCTCTGGTTGTGGGGAGGGGGATAAATAATAGAAGGCATCTCATTCAGAAACAATTGTTCACCTTCTCTTTCCGATGACAAGAACCGAGTATGGAAAGTACAGTAGCTTTGGCCCTCATCTTTTTTTCCTCTCTCCTCCTGGTTTGCTCTCTAGGTGTAAAACAACAATGACCTGCTCAGAGAAGTCCTTGCTGTAGTAATCAAAGAACGAGATTTGGCTCTTTGGGGGAAACACCAGCGCCAAGCCAAACTGGAGAACTTAGAGCAAGTCCTAAAGGTAAGGTTGATATGACTACCAAAAGCTTTGCGTTCTCCTAGAAGGAAGCCAACGAGTACAGACAGTCGAAGTTACAATGGCACTGAAAAAAGCCCCCAGTCCTTGCCCTCAAAACCATTGCAGCCTCCTCACAGTCACGTGATTCGGGCATATATTGACAATGGGGCACGATGGCTCAGCATTTAAAGACGCTGAGCT
>NC_139527.1:8184185-8292473 GCF_947247035.1 Vipera ursinii
CTTTCGACCGTTGCAGCATCCCCCGTGGTCACGTGATCGAAATTCAGGCCCTTGGCAGCCTGCTCATATTTACGACGCAGCATCCCGTGTGTGTGTGTGTGCGTCACGCGATCCCCTTTTGCAACTTTCTGACAAGCAACAACCAATGGGGGAAGCCAGATTCCTTTAACAGCCACGTTACTAACTGAACAACTGCCACAATTCACTTAACCCACGTGGCCAGAAAAGGTCATAAAGTAGGGCAACACTCGCTGAACCAATTTCTCGCTTCGCCACAGAAATGTCGGCCATAAGTCAAGGGCTACCCGTGCATTAATCAGTTGCTAAATTAATCAGCTGCTAGATCAGAGGTCTCCAACCTTTTGGGTATCAGGGACCAGTTCCGTGGAGAGAGGTTTTTCCGCGGACCGGAGGGGGTGTGGTTTTGTGTGCTGCCTGCATCCCACGGATGGGGCTTTGCTTGTTGGTGCGGACCGGTTGCTGGCATGCTGTAGCCCGGTACCGGTCCATGGACCGGGGGTTGGGACCCCTGCGCTAGATGATCGGGCCAGCGAAAAGAAAAGAGGGCCAGCGCTTTGAGCATGGTGTGTGTTTTGAGATTTTTCCAACGTGGGTCCGTGAGAAAGAACGTTGAACAAAATTAATTTCATTAATCCTCCTGACAACGATCAGAAGGTATCAAGTGCCAAATCGTCCCGCTTGCTTCCAATCCGTTCCGAAGGGACACAGAGACCCCAAAGGGGAAGAGATAAAAGCAACCAAAGAGTATTGTTCAAACGGAAGAAGAATTGAAGGAATTAAAATGAGGCTTTCTTTTGAGGTGGAAAGAAAGATCTTGAGCTGTTGTAAGAAAGAGACACTTCTTGTCATCCCTTTCGACGTCTAACCTGCTGAATCGGAGTAGAAACTTTTGGCTTACGTGGCGAAAGGTGTTCAGTTTGCTATCGCCAATTCAAACACGGACTCTCTAGTTCAGGGGTCTTCAAACTTGGCACCGTCAACCCCAGTGGACTTCAACTCCCAGAATTCCTCAGCCAGCGTGACTGGCTGAGGAATTCTGGGAGTTGGAAGTCCACAAGTTTTAAAGTCGCCGAGTTTGGAGACCCCTGCTCTTGTTGGGAAGCGATCGTCACATTGACGGCTGTGCATTTTTATATTTGCATCTGTCGGGATGGGTATGAAGCCTGGGTGAAGAAATTGTCCTTAATACAGATAGTCCTCGACTTACAACCACAACTGAGCCCAAAACATCGGCTGCTGAGACATTTGATAAGTGAGTCTTGCCCCATTTTACAACCTTTCTGGCTACCCTTGTTAAGTGAATCACTGCAGGATCAAACTGCTGGCAGTCGGCAGTCAGCAGAATTGGCCTGAAGCACTGCATTCTAACCACTGCACCACCACGCCAATAGAATAGAAGAGTAGAATAGAAATAGAAATAGAAATAATAGGAATAGGAATAGCGCTTAGACTTATATGCCGCTTCACAGCACTTTACACCCCTCTCTAAGCTGTTTAGAGAGTCAGCCTCTTGCCCCCAACCATCTGGGTCCTCATTTTACCGACCTCGGAAGGATGGAAGGCTGAGTCAACCTTGAGCCGGTCAAGATCGAACTGCCAAACTGCTGGCAGCCGTCTATCAGCAGAAGTAGCCTGCAGTACTCCATTCTAACCACTGCGCCACCAGAGCTCAATCTACAGATGCACTAGGACAGGGGTGTCAAGCTGCCGGCCCACGGGCTAGATATGTCATGCCAAAACCACACCCACCCCATTGCCGGCATTGGAAAAAACATCGCGATCCGTCACAACATGTCACGTGACATTGCGAGTTTGACACCCCTGCATTAGGGCAAACAAGAGACGGTCAACTTACTTTCCAAAGCACCAGAGGGCAAGACAAAAAAACAATGGATGGAAAGTGATCAAGGAGAGAAGCAATCTGGAACAAAGGATAAACTTCCTAACAGGGAGAACAATCAATCAGCGGAACGACTTGCCACCAGAAGTCGTGGGTGCTCCATCACTGGAGGCTTTTAAGAAGACGGTCTCCTGCTTGAGCAGGGGGCTGGACTAGAAGACCTCCAAGGTCCCTTCCAGCTCTATTCTGACTGAATTTTATGATCTTTCTATTGCTAGTGAGGCAGGGAAATCAGCTGATCCGAACAGCGTTAGCTTCTGATTTTATTTCTGGTTGCATCTACATGTTTAGAACCAGCATCGGTGATTCTGAATTGCTGCAAACATGTGTTGTTGTTGTTGTTGTTGTTGTTGTTGTTTTAAATTGATAGAGCTTTACCGGCAAAACGTTCTTGTGTGTTTTTCTGTTACCGTTAAATGTTTTAACATTGATTTTTTTAAAAAAAAAAAAAACACACACACAACAGAAGTCCAAATGGCTCAGACATTTTTGGTGCTTGCAAAAGAAAATTAGGTCATTCCCAAGAGGGAAAGGTCTCTGATTAGGCTAAATGACTTTTTTCTTTTCTTTTTTGCAATTCCAATTTCATCCGCCACTTCCCTTCCTCTCTGACGTCCTGACCGATTGGACATTGCTTTAGAGCTTATTGAATTTTTCCCCCAGATGTCTTTATATAATTGGCCCGTCGAGATTCCAAATCAGCAACCGTATTGATGTTTTCTCCCCGCCCCCAAAATATATCCCAGTGTGGTTCCATTTGATGCATGGTTCCCCCCCACCACCACACCTGGTAAGTGTACTAGCAGGAGTATCTTATGTTACTTGCTGAAAACTAGTTTCAAAGCTTGCGTTTGCCGCCGCTGGATGATATTGTGAAATTCCAGCATTTGCCTTTCCCCGTTCAACTTGCAATCTGTGAAACGGAAGATTCTTAGAGGCAGTTCCGCTAAAAAGCAGGAAAACGTCTGCCAAAAAGCATAAGGTTCTAGTCAAAGGAGCATCAACACGAGCATCTTCCTCATAGCCTCTACTCTTCTGCTCAGCAGGTTTAAGTTTAAGTTTATTGAATTTTTATACCGCCCTTCTCCCGAAGGACTCAGGGCGGTGAACAGGGCATATGAATAAAAATACAAAAGTACAAAAGTTAAAAAAGGATTAAATTATTGCCCAAATTAAAACAATCAAAATATACAAACATTAAAACCCTGACTCCCCATCAGGCCAGGCCAGCTTGTTCGAATAAATGGGTCTTTAACCCGCGCCGGAAGGAGCGAAGATCTGGTGCCATCCGGAGCTCAACCGGCAGTTGATTCCACAAAGCCGGGGCGCCCACAGAGAAGGCCCTCCCCCTGGGGGCCACCAGCCGGCATTCTCTGACCGGAGGCAGGTTACAAAGTCAAAGATGGATGCCATCATTGGTGGGATTCAAATAGGTGAACAAGCGGTTCTCTGCGTGGATGCCACTTCCAGAAGTCCATTCCGGGCCTGGGCAACAAAAAAATTAGCTTCCGGTTCTGCCGAAGTGGTGCGAACCGGCTGAATCCCACCACTGGATGCCATGCCGTCAAATGTGGAGATTCTCAGTCATCCAGGTCACAGTTATCCCAAAGCTGCTTTTTTCCAAAAGGCAACTGGATTTTCTTGTTTTGTTTTTTTCGTCTTTGAAAAAATGTTTCGTTTCTCATCCGAGAAGCTTCTTCAGAACTGTAAAACTTCAGAACTGAAGAAGCTTCCTGGATGAGAAGCGAAACCTTTTCAAAGAAAAAAAAAACACAAAAAGACCGAGAAAGTCCAGTTGCCTTTTGGGGGAAAAAAAAACACCTTTGGGATACATGCCATACAATTGATGGCTCAGCTTTTTTCACCAGTCACTCATGGAAAAAGTGGCTGGGGGCCTCGATCTCACAGTTAAGGCCTTGGTGGAGGAGTGGGCTAATGCCTCCTTAAGTAATACCAGCTGCCTGCCATTAGTGCAGGTTCGAGTCCCACCAGGCTCAAGGTTGACTCAGCCTTCCATCCTTCCGAGGTAGGTAAAATGAGGACCCAGATTGTTGGGGGCAACAGGCTGACTCTGTAAACTGCTTATGAGAGGGCTGTAAAGCACTGTGAAGCGGTGTATAAATCTAAGTGCTATTGCTATCTATCATCTATGTATATCATTCATCTATCATCTATATGTATCTATCTGTCTGTCTATCTATCTATCTATCTATCTATCTATCATCTATCATCTATCATCATATGGCTATTATCTATCCATATCTATCTATCTATCTATCTATCTATCTATCTATCTATCTATCTATCTATCTATCTATCTATCTATCTTGGTGGAGCAGTGGGCTAATGCCTCCTTAAGTAACACCAGCTGCCTGCAATTAGTGCAGGTTCGAGTCCCACCAGGCTCAAGGTTGACTCAGCCTTCCATCCTTCCCAGGTAGGTAAAATGAGGACCCAGATTGTTGGGGGGCAATAAGCTGACTTTGTAATAATGCCGCTTGGGGGGGGGCGAAAGCCCTAATAAGCAGGCATATACATAGAATGAAGGCTATTGCTAAGCACAATTGATTTGTGCTTAAATTGTAAGCCGCCCTGAGTCTTCGTAGAAGGGCGGGATATAAATGGGATTAAAAAAAATAAAAAAGGCCACCCAACTGTGGGTTTTGGGGTTGTTGTTGTTTTTTTTGGAACCACTACCTCTGCCCTCCATGAATGTTCTTGCTAAAGTGGACTTTTTTTTTCCCTTCACGTTGAGGCTGATTTACTAATGGGTGGGATGGCTGCCGTTTTCTCAGATAGCTCCTCAACTATCTCGCTGGCCTTTTTTTATAGAAGAAGACAATGAGGGCACCTCCCGTGCTTCTTGAGGTATTCAGATAGCCGACCAGTCTTCAGGGACGTGGCCTAGGCACTCCTTCTACCCATAGGAAAACTTCTTTTTTTTTTTTTTAGCAAAAGGGGGTACATGGAAGGTGATGCTGTCATTTCTACCCATCAGGACTCAGGTTTGCAAATCATGGCCGTTTTCCTCTGGGTCTCTTTCCAGCCTTGGTTTCAAATAACAGGATGGTCTTCATTTGGGCGAGCAGATGGGAACATTAAGCCTTTGAGATGTTCCCAGATCTTGTCCAAACTCTTCTTCCCGAGATGCTTTGAAAACTTGTCAGCTAGATGGGCAGCACCTAAATTGAAGGAAGGGAGGAAGGAAGAAAAAAGAAAGAGAAAGAGAGAGAGAGAGAGAGAGAGAAAGAAAGAAAGAAAGAAAAGAAAGAAAGAAAGAAAGAAAGAAAGAAAGAAAAAGAAAAAGAAAGAAAGAAAGAAAGAAAGAAAGAAAGAAAGAAAGAAAGAAAGAAAGAAAGAAAGAAAGAAAGAAAGAAAGAAAGAGGGAGGGAGGGAGGGAGGGAACAATTCCAGAAGATCTGAAACATTTTCAGAGCTGTAGTACAGACAATATGTGTATTGCTTTGTAGAGTACCAAACATGATGGATGTGTCTGTTGTTTTGGCTGTTTTGGTTTTTTGTAAATCTTTCTTTTAACACACAACATTTTTTCCCCATCCTGTGTCTTTGTTTTTTCCTCCCTTCTATGTATTGCTTTGCTTCTCATCCAGATCACTTTGGACAGTATGCAGGTATTTTTAGATGGAGGGGAGAGGGAGGGAGGAGGGGAAAATCATCTCTGGGTTTTCTTCTACCCAACCACTGCCAGATTGCCCTTCCCTCCCAGATGCCTTTGGCCCCCCCTTTGCATGGAACCATAAATACAATTGTTTTCCACCCCCCTCCAAAAAAAAAAAGCATGCTGAATTGCTTGATGTGAATACTGGCGCATGGCTTGGTTGGATGGCCAAGCAAACAGGAGATCCTTCAACCAATAAACCTCCAGGCCAAAAATGCTCAGTGTGTAACAACTCCTGGAGACCATCTACTGCTGGCTGGCCACTAATCCGAAGAGTATTCCTCGGCAGAACTGTGCAAAACTTTTCTCCATGCAAAATGGAAAGCTTCTCATGACTGTCTGTGGAGTTTGTCTGAATTTACAGTAGATGATCTTGGTCCTAGCCGGAAGAGATTCTGGAAGGATCTTAAATTTGGCTGCAGAGCTTCGTAGTGATGCCTGAGCAGGCGGCAACTCTAAGATGCCCTTGGCTAACCTTGAAAGACGTTTAGGAATGCCAGGCCTGGTTAGAACATGGATAGGACACTTCCTGAAATTGCCAGGGCTCAATCTAGATAGGTGATGGAAGGGTGCGGAGAACCTTTTGACCTAGTTTTAGGTGTAGTAATCATACCAGAATGGTTTGGGGACTGCCATTCACCCACCATTGATGGAGGATGCTTTCAGCCATTTCTAGCACATTCAGTCCATGTGTAGCAAAGGCTGAGATGATAGCAGTGACCAGGCTGAGCTTCCAGGCCATGCTTTTTTCTGGCACTTCACTTTTGTCCCATCTGAGATCCTGTGGAACAATAGTTGGATCTTCATGGAGATTAGCCAGTGGGTTAGGACACTGAGCTTGTCGATCAGAAGGTCGGCAGTTTGGCGGGTCGAATCCCAAGTGCCGCGTAGCAGAGTGAGCGCCTGTTACTCGTCCCAGCTTCTGCCAACCTAGAAGTTCGAAAGCACGTAAAAATGCAAGTAGAAAAATAGGGACCACTCCGGTGGGAAGGTAACAGCGTTCCGTGCGCCTTTGGCGTCTAGTCATGCCGGCCACATGACCACGGAGACGTCATCGGACAAGCGCTGGCTCTTCGGCTTTGAAACGGAGATGACCACCGGCCCCTAGAGTCGGAAACGACTAGCATGCATGTGCGGGGGAACCTTTACCTTTACCTGGGGAAGTTGTGGTCTTTTTCAAGGCCAGTGTGGTTCAACCAACAACTTGAGAAAACAGTTTAGTCTTAGAAAGAGCAACAAAGAAAATAAGGGGCCCTGAGGCTCAACCATACAATGAATGATTGAGGGAACTAGGTATGTCCAGTCTAATGAAGAATTGGGGATGATATGATAGCGGTCTTCCAGTACTTGAGGGTCTGTCACAGAAAAGAGGGGGTTGAACTATTCTCCAAAGCACCCGAGGGCAGGACAAGAAGTAACAATTGGAAGCTTAACAAAGAGAAGCAACCTAGAATTAAGGAGAAATTTCCTGACAATGAGAACAATTAATGGAAGGGCTTCCCTCCAGAAGTTGTGGGCGCTCCATCTCTTGAGGTTTTCCAGAAGAGACTGGACAGCCATTTGTCTGAAATGGTATAGGATTTGCTGCTTCAGCAGGGGGTTGGACTAGAAGACCTCCAAAGTCCCTTCCAACTCTGTTATTCTATGTCCTATAATTAGCTGGATAAATTAATGTAAATTACGACAAATTGTGGGTGCTCCATCACTGGAGGTTTTTAAGAAGAGACTGGACAGCCATTTGTTCAGAATGTTAGAGGGTTTCCTGGTTGAGTAGGGGTTGGACTAGAAGACCTCCAAAGTCCCTTCCAACCCTATTATTCTACATTCTAAACTTCTGACACAACTCTGCTAGGCTTCAAACCTGCATGTTCCCACCAATAGTAACAGAGGGCCACTGAATATTTCAAACCGGGCCATAATCAGAGATTGCCATGTTTGCCTATTCCATTTGTCTGTACGGATTGTTTCTGGGAAGAATTTGGATAGGGAAGTTACACTTTTTTTTTCAGGGCAGAGACAGGAAACATAGTGATCCTTTGCTATCTCAGCGTACGTTTGCCCTTTGGCAAGCCTTGCAGCTCTTTTCTCCTCTCCGTTTGCCCAGGCCAAAGTCTGTGAGCTCGAAGAGAAATGTCGGACGCAGAGTGAGCAATTCAACCTCCTGTCCAAGGAACTGGAAAAGTTTCGGCAACAAGCTGGGAAGTTCGATCTTCTAGGCACTAACCCGTTGGCCTCCTCCTCAGCTCTTCCTGGCTCTCCTAGCAAATCTTTAGCCCAGTTGATGAACGGAATTTCCGCCTCTTTGGGCCAAGGTAAGAAGGAAGAGTGGGGTCAGCCTTACCAGGCAGAAGGCAAGAAACATGACTAATTGAGCTAATTCTATTTCATTGCAAGGCTATATTGATATAATCCTACAATTTTGATAGTACAAATCTACCACTGTCTCCTTTATAGACTGAGAAATTAGGGAGGGTCCCTTCTGAACCTCTTGCTCTGCCAGTTATGCTACTCTGGGCTGGGCTGTCTCTTATCTGTTCATCTCCTAAGCAGCAGCTCTTCTCCTTGTCTCCGTAGATCTTTCCCACATACTGTTACAGCCATCTCCTTTACAGGATGAAAAACTTAAGGAGTGTCCCTTCCGAGCCTTTTTCTCCACCCATTTTGCAGTCGTGGGCTACGTGATCTCTTATCTGACCATTCCCTAGGCAGCGTCTCTTGGCCCTGTCTCCCAAGGTCTTTCCCACATACCATCATAGCCGTATGCTTTACAAGCTTGAGAAGTTGGGAAGGGTCCCTTCTAAGCCTCTTTCTCTACCTGTTATGTTGCTCTGGGCTATGCTGTCTCTTATCTGTTCATCCCCTAGGCCACAGGTGTCCAACTCGGTTGTGTCACGTGACGTATCCTGACGTATCATGATTTTTTTGCCCTTGCGGAGCCAGGGGGTGTGTGGCGTGTGTGTGACGCATCCGCCCCGCAGGCCGCCAGTGTGACAGCCCTGCCCTAGGCAGCATAACTTCTCCCTGTCTCCCAAGGTCTCTCCCACATGCCATTACAGCCATCTCTTTACAGCCTAAGAAACTAGGGCCCCTTCTGAGCCTCTTACCTTACCCATTATCCAGATGAGGGCTAAGCAGTCCCTTATCTGACTGCTCCCTCTGGTCATTCCCATATACCGTTACATCAAGACATCTGATCCCAGGAGGACACTTTACCTTTCTAAATATTGTCTAAGTATCCTTTTAGTTAAAACAAAAATGGAGAATACCTTGTGGCAGAACAAAATGGCAGGTTCCAACATAATTTGTATTGGCAAGAACGCCTCTGGGGCAGCCCGGCTGGTATTGTTTAGAGGATAGAGAGAGTCGATATTTGTACGTCAGTCAGTTGTCCCCCCCCCCCCCCGTGCTGTAACAAAGGTGAAAAGTAAGTGGTGGTCATCAGCAGGATCTTCTCCAGCTTGTCTCCAAGGAAATGGAGAAATGGAAGTTCTCAGTTGTGCAATTGTCCTCAAATTTCTAAAATTGCCCGTCAGGTAACTTATAGAATGTTTTGTAAAGTCTGTCCTGTTATGACTTGTAGACACCAAGTTAAATCCACTTTATCCAGTTAGGAGACTCATTTTTGTCTTCCCCTGGAAACCTGGGTGGAATTCAGGTTGTAGAACTTCTCTTCTTGTTGATCTCTGTTTGATGTAAGGAAGTGACAGACCGTGGGACTAAAAACAGAACTACTAGCTTTCATGCAACAGAGAGGAACAAGAGATTTCGGAAAGGTAAAACATGACATGTGTCTGAATCATTTTTAAGAGTCATATCGAAATTGCGTGGCTACAGTTGCCTGGGATTATTTTAATAAGATTATTTGTGACAGTTTGATAGTTACAGTTCTTTTAAATGTGATCTCCTAGAGAAAAGGTTGTTTCTAGGCAACTTATATTTTTTACGCAGGTGATGAATGTTTCAGCCAGGTTTTTGCAATCTTGTCTATCACTGCCATTATGCTTATCTTACAATTCTTAGTATCCTTGACCATATTAGTTTTAATACATAATAAAAACAATCACCATAATAACCATACTGCTTGGAACTGCTTATAATTTTAGAGGCTATCTCAGTGATTGTTGGCTAGGACTTGAATTATTAAGCTTCCACTCATCCTACTCACCCAGGGGTCTTCAAACTTGGCTCTTTTATGACTTGTGGACTTCAGCTCCCAGAATTCCTCAGCCAGCATGCCTGGCTGAGGAATTCTGGGAGTGGAAGTCCACAAGTCATAAAAGCGCCACGTTTGACCACCTTGAATACCACCGGCATTGACAATCAATCAATTGCAAAAGGCAACTTTAGCTGGAACAGCTTACATCCTGCAGCAAGACTTTTAACACCATCTGCCTATCCCAGATCCTTGGGAAGACTTGATAGGTAAACAAGCATGCCAAATTCAGTCTAAAGAAACAACTAAACAGCAGGCTGGATGGGGAATCCTGGGAATCCTCTTAAAGTCAGCAAGGCTGGTTTAGAATTCTGAATTGCACATCTGGATACGTTGATCGGCTTTCAGATGAAAACCCAGATGAATCTACTGAGTGCAGGTTGGGAGGCTCAACCTTGTTTTAACCTGGGCAATTGCTGTAATTAAATACGGAGGCCAGTGAGATGCATTTATTCAAGGATCTAGCGGAGCTCATAAACGTATGGATCGATACTGATATGAATCGGCTTGCACAAATGCTCTTTAAGTGCCAGCGGTTAATTTGTGTTTGGAGACCTTTAAATTAACTCTGTCACACCGGAAGCTTTTTCCTTTCACGTTGCTTTTTCTTCTTCTTGTATCCATGAGCGGCTTGTTCTTTGAGCTGTTGGCTTGGATTTTGCTCAGCCGTCTTCCAGATTTTTGCGTGACCACTTCTGAGTTCCACATGGCTTCTTCTCGCTTTTATATCGCACCTTGTTCCCTCAGGAATGTTCATTAATTATTTTTAATCGTAGTTTTGATAGAATTGGGTTATATTTAGGGTCATATTCACAAGAGCGTTAAAAAAAATGAAAGAAAAAGGAATAGTTTGGCTTATTGACAGAAGAGAATATTTGTAGCTCAGGGTTCAACTGGGGCACACCTGGGATTCTCTGAGCTTGGTGGTTTTCTTGGAGACATTTCATGACCCAACTAGGTAACATCAACAGTGCCAGAAAGGAGGAGGAGGAGGAGGAGGAGGAGGAAGAAGAAGAAGAAGAAGAAGAAGAAGAAGAAGAAGAAGAAGAAGAAGAAGAAGAAGAAGAAGAGGAGGAGGAGGAGGAGGAGGAGGAAGAAGAAGAAGAAGAGGAAGAAGAAGAAGAAGAAGAAGAAGAAGAAGAAGAAGAAGAAGAAGAAGAAGAAGAAGAAGAAGAAGAAGAAGAAGAAGAGGAGGAGGAGGAGGAGGAAGAAGAAGAGGAGGAGGAAGAGGAGGAAGAGGAGGAAGAAGAAGAGGAGGAGGAAGAAGAAGAGGAGGAGGAGGAGGAGACTTTGAGCCATACTTTGTTTTGTTTTTTTCAAAGTTTTATTAAGTTTGGCTGTTGCCCAATTCTGGGTTAATCCAGTTGGTTTCTAAAAAAAAAAAGGCAAACATTGCAAAAAATGAGAAAGATGGTGTCTATTATTTCAGAATCATCCAAGGTTGTTCCTACATTTGATATTTTGATAGCCTATTCAGCTACCGTTGCTGCAGGACAACCAATGTGACATTCAATGATGTGGTTGCTTTTTCCGTGCAGGTCATGAAAGTCCCTCCCGAGGCCCGTTTGTGATCTCTGAGTATACACGTCCCCTGCAGCTATCTGGTGACAAACCAGAACAACTCTCCATCAAACCACCTTTCCTGGTCCGCACACGTTCCGGCAGCCCAAGATGCAGATTTGAATCAGACGTATGTAGACGATACACCTTCCTTAACTGCAAGCAAATGGCTTTGCTGAAAATGAATGATAATAGAGACAGTAAACTGATAGAAGAGAATGTTGGTAGCTCAGGGTTGAACTGTGGGATCCTTGGTGCTCTCATGACCCGACTAGTTAACATCATCAGTGCTAGAAGGGAATGGGATTTATAGAATGGAGGAGGAAGAAGAGAAGGACTGTGGGATCCTTGGTGCTCCCTGAGCTTGGTGGTTTCCTTGCAGATGTTTCTTGACCCAGCTGGGTAACATCTTCAGTGCTAGAAGGGAGGAGGGAGGAAGAGGAGGAGGACCGTGGGATCCTTAGTTCTTTTCCAGATGTTTCATGACCCAACTAGGTCACATCACCAGTGCTAGAAGGGAGTGGGCTTTGCTTTCTGTTTTTAGATAAGACCCTTGCCCTGTCAGTGTTGATGGGAGTATTCTTGGCGGTTCCTTAATTAGTCTGCTGTTTACTGTTTGTAAACAGTACTGTTTACTGTTTACTGTTTGCTCAGTGGGTTAGGACGCTGAGCTTGTCGACCAGAAGGTCGGCAGTTTGGCGGGTCGAATCCCGAGTGCCGCGTAACAGAGTGAGCGCCTGTTACTCGTCCCAGCTTCTGCCAACCTAGCAGTTCGAAAGCACGTAAAAATGCAAGTAGAAAAATAGGGACCACTCCGGTGGGAAGGTAACAGCGTTCCGTGCGCCTTTGGCGTCTAGTCATGCCGGCCACAGGACCACGGAGACGTCCTCGGACAAGCGCTGGCTTTTCGGCTTTGAAACGGAGATGAGCACCGGCCCCTAGAGTCGGAAACGACTAGCACGCATGTGCGGGGGAACCTTTACCTTTACCTTACCTTACTGTTTGTTAGTCTAACGTGGTAGTTTCTTGACTGGGTATTGTTCACTGCTTGTATATAAACAGAGAAAAAAAACATTCCCTTCCCTTCATTTGGTAATGAAACATGCTGCAGCAAAAACGCCAAGCTCAGAAAGCGCCAATGACTTCACAGACAGTAAATAGCATGTATCACCTTAATTTGATTTAACCTGTGTCTCTATCAGTGGCTCTTCATGGATTTTTACACGCAGAAGGTTCAAGCTGGTACTCCTCAAAATGGCTTAGGAATCAGCAACAGGAAACCCCCAGCCAGCTGATGGTTGGGTCCGTCACCGCATTAGGGAGAAAATGTGTAGAAACAGGATTATCTTCTCACTCCTGAAAGTGGCCTTCCCCTTCCAAAATTAATTGCCGATAAGGGTTGTGTCAGTTATAAGCCGAATGGATCAGGCAGGTCTCTTGCCTTGCAAAATCTAGCAATTCTCTTTGCTAGGAATTTTTCCCCCCACAGGCTCTGAATGCCTATTGTCATTGTTCATCTCATCAATCTTAAAGGGCTAGAAGAACGACTCCAAAGAAAAGTCACCAATTTATGGCCAATGCAATTCATTTTTGCACATTTCCATTCCTTATTAGCATCTCTGCATAAGCTACTGTGCTTTCTCTCTCTCTCCAATTATCACTTTCCTAAATAGATAAGATGGTCTTCAGACTTAATCTCACATGAGACACAGTTTGGGATTTCCCCCCACCCCTTTTTTGTTATTAAGAGGAATCCCATTTTGTACAGGTTGATGTGTGCAGGTGGACGATTCATCCTGTTTAATATCTTGTTCATGTTCTGATTGCAGATGGAGAACAAACAGAATTCTAATACCTCAAAGCAGAGATATTCGGGGAAAGTCCATCTTTGCATTGCCCGATACAGGTAATACAACCTATTCCAATAAACATTTTCAACCTTAAATTTGTACTAGTTTTAAATTCTACCCTCTCTGACCTACCTCCTTTCAAAAATTGACAATGCTTGTCTTCCTCCATGACCATTTTTTTTTCAACCAGATTATGTTGAATAAGACATAAGAGTTGAGTCATAATGCTAAGCCACAATGGTTAGTTCCTCAGAACTTCAAGCCCAAAATAATACCTCAGCCCGATATCTGAATGCAGATAGTTATTAATAGTGCCCTTTTTATGAGTAGGGGCACGATAGCTGGGTGGTTAAAGACACTTAGCTTATCAGCCTGTGTTTGAGCCCCGAGCGCCATGCGATAGGGTGAGCTCCCGTTCCTTGCTTCAGCCCCTGCTCACCTACCAGTTTAAAAGCATGCGATTGTGAGTAGATAAATCGGTACCACTTCGGTGGAAAGGTAACCGCATACCGTGTATAGTCTTTGGTGTATGCTGGCCACATGACCATGGAATATGTCTTCAGACAATGCTGGCTCCCTCGGTCAAGAAACGGAGATCAGCACCCCTCCTAGAGTTGACTAGACAGGAGAAACCTTTATCTTTCCTTGACCTCCTTATGAAAGATTCCAACGAAGAATCACCATCTGTTTTCCTTCAGTTACAATCCGTTTGATGGGCCAAATGAAAACCCTGAGGCTGAACTTCCTCTCGCCGCAGGAAAATATCTCTACGTGTATGGAGATATGGATGAAGATGGCTTTTTTGAAGGTTTGTTGGAGACAGGGCCCTAGCAGTCCCTTGACTGACATATTTTTATTTAGCTCCGCCCTTGAGGTACATTGAAGCTTTGTGGCCATTCTCTTAAGCGCATCACTTAGTTTATACGATGAATGGTCGAGTCTATGTCTCAGGGGTCTTCAAACTTGGCCCTTTTATGACTTGTGGACTTCAACTCCCAGAATTCCTCAGCCAGGCACGCTGGCTGAGGAATTCTGGGAGTTAAAGTCCACAAGTCATAAAAGGGCCACGTTTGAAGACCCTGCTATGTCTAGTCTAAAAAGAGAAGGGCTAGAGGTGACATGATAGCAATCTTCCAGTACTTGAGGGTTTCTCAGAGAAGAGGGGCTTCACATGTTCTGTAGGACACCAGAGGGCAGGACAAGAAGTAACATGTGGAAGATCATTAAAGAGAGAACCAGCCTAGAAGTAAGGAGGAATTTTCAGACACTAAGAACTATTCATCAATGGAATAGCTTGTCTCCTGGAGTTGTGGGTGCTCCAACACTGGAGGTTTTCAGAAATAGACTGGATAACCATCTGACTGGGGTGGCACAAGGCTTCTGCCCTGAGCAGAGATTGGATTAGAATACCTTCAAGATCTCTTCCAACTCTATGATTCCATGTTCTACCCCAATATTTTGATAAAATGCTGAAGCTAGCATCCCTGGTTTCTTACCACCACCAGCACGTTAATTAACTAATACCTCTCTCAAGATTTCATTCAAACCCTAGAGAGGGCCCACAGTAAGGTTTTAGACAGACTAAAAAAGGATCAGATACGGTGGGGAGGTGGGTGAGACTCCCCTCAAACCTGTCTCCAGGGACCCTGAGCTGTGGTGGCTTTCTTTCTCTCCTTCTGGCTTGGGAAAAAAAAGACCAATAAAAGAGAGGAGGATGGACAGGAAGTAAGAATTCTTGGAGGACTGAAAACAATGGTTGCTGCAGTTCCAACTATCCCAATTTTTGGCTGTCAGCAGATCGGGGGTCTCCAGCCTTAACAACTTTTAAGATTTGTGCAATTCCTGGAACTCGTCAACCAGCCATGCTTTGGTTTAGGAATTCTGGGAGTTGAAGTCCACAATCTTAAAGTTGTCAACGTCGGAGACCCCTGCAGTAGATGAGTCTTGGCTGGGAGATGGGATGGACAGGATCTTCATGTCCTGGGAACACGGCTAGTATATGTCTTCCTTTTCTCATATCTCTTTCTCCCCAAGGTGAACTTCTAGATGGACAGAGAGGATTGGTTCCATCCAACTTTGTGGATTTTGTGCAGGATGAATCTCGTTCATCCTGCGGGTTGGGCGGCGAGGCAGAGCAGAACGTCCTGAACCACAGTAGTCACCTGGTGGAAGGAGAAGGCCTCCAGGACATCAGCTTACCGGCCCATTTAGATGCCGGTATTCTCAACAATGGTGCAGGAACTCTGGATGTGAACATTGACGAAATTGGAGAAAACATTGTGCCTTACCCTAGGAAAATTACCCTTATCAAACAATTAGCCAAAAGTGTCATTGTGGGCTGGGAAGCTCCAGTTGTGCCACCTGGATGGGGAACCATTCATAGCTACAACGTCCTGGTAGACAAGGAAGTACGAATGAACGTCGCCTTGGGGAGCAAAACTAAGGCTCTCATAGAAAAATTGAACATCGCTACTTGCACTTATCGGATATCCGTTCAAAGCATAACCAGCCGGGGCAACTCCGACGAACTGCAATGCACCTTGTTGGTTGGGAAGGATGTCATTGTGGCACCTTCACACCTTAAGGTCGACAGTATCACCCAGATTTCAGCGGAGATCACCTGGCTTCCCACGAACAGCAACTACAGTCACGTGATCTTCCTCAACGAAGAAGAATTTGACATTGTCCGGGCTGCCACTTACAAGTATCACTTTTTTAACTTGAAACCCAACATGGCCTACAAGGTCAAAGTTTTGGCCAAGCCCCATCAGATGCCCTGGCAGCTGCCTTTGGAGCAACGTGAAAAAAAGGAAGCTTTCATAGAATTTCTAACCTTGCCAGCAGGTAGGGCTCAAGTCTCACAACGTCAGTTGTGGTCAGTAGGGGGCTGGGGGCTAAAACATACGAAGAACGCTTGGCAGGAACTGGGTATGTCTCGTTTAATGAAGAGAAGGGCGAGGGGGGACATGATAGCAGTCTTCCAATATCTCAGGGGCTGCCCCAAAGAGGAGGGAGTCAAGCTGTTCTCCAAGGCACCTGAAGGTAGGAGAAGAAGCAATGGATGGAAACTCATCAAGGAGAGAAGAAACTTGGAACTAAGGGGGAAGGAAGGAAGGAAGGAAGGAAGGAAGGAAGGAAGGAAGGAAGGAAGGAAGGAAGGAAGGAAGGAAGGAAGGAAGGGCAACGGATGGAAACTAACCCAAGGAGAGAAGCAACCTAGAACTAAGGAGAAACTTCCTGACAGTGAGGACAACTAACCAGTGGAACAACCTGCCTCCAGAAGCTGTGAATGCTCCAACACTGGAGGTTTTTAAGAATAGATTGGACAGCCCTTTGGTGTAGGGTTTCCTGCCTGAGCAGGGGGTTGGACTAGATGACCTCCAAGGTCCCTTCCAACTCTATTATTCTGTTCTGTTGTTCAGTTGTTAAAGGTTGTTTGTTTGTTTGTTTTTTTGGAGAACCCTGTTCTAAGAACTGAATTCAGTTTCAACCGTCAAGCCAGTTTGTTTGATGACCATGTTCTCCATCCAGGGCTCCGTTGTCTAATATCAAAGATCTGGAGAAGTGAGTTGCTGAGTCAGCTAGGAAATTCTTCTGTATGAAAGTCCTCAGCCCTCGCTCGATTTAGCCACGAGGTTGCCAAACATTGAGAGAACTCATGAAATATATATATATATGTCCTTCATAGCTGCATCGTTATTTTTAGGCAACAGTTCTATCAAGCACACTTCTATTTCCGGATGGGGGATTTATTTAAAGAGCAAGGGCGCTCTAATAATGCAAGCTTTCTTTTTTAAAGTTTCCAAAGGACTGGGATGCCTCACAACAGATCAAGCCTAGCCTGGCTTTGGGAACAGATGGTGTATTTTTGAATGCAGGGCTCTCTCTGAGGCGTGGAAGGGAGGGGGGAGAGGCCATCCCACCGTTATTTAACTTAAACGGAGCTTTGTCTGTTCAGAGGATGGGTAGGAAAATTCTGGCTGTGTTCTCGCCACACATTGGGTTTGGTTAGATGTTTTGTGGTTTTTGTGGTTGTGTGAAGGCAGCCTCTGTTGATAGCTGATGGGTCGGAGATACTATGGGTTCAGCGTGGTGTAGTTTTTACAGTGGTGTATTGGAATTGTCGATCGGAAGGTCGGCAGTTTGGCGGGTCGAATCCCGAGTGCCGCGTAGCAGAGTGAGCGCCTGTTACTCATCCCAGCTTCTGCCCACCTAGCAGTTCGAAAGCACGTAAAAATGCAAGTAGAAAAATAGGGACCACCACGGTGGGAAGGTAACAGCGTTCCATGCTAGTCATGCCAGCCACATGACCACGGAGACGTCCTCGGACAAGCGCTGGCTCTTCGGCTTTGAAACAGAGATGAGCACCGGCCCCTAGAGTCGGAAACGACTAGCATGCATGTGCGGGGGAACCTTGACCTTTACCTTTTATTGGAATTGGAAGAGTGTAGGGAAAAATCCAAGGATTTAGGAGAAGCAGCAGTGAGGTCTAGATAAAGACCTAATAGATGCATTTCTACCACCAAGAGTTTGGTTTTTTGGGGGTGAGGAGGAGGAGGAGGAGGAGGACCAAGAGGAAGAGGAGAAGATAAGATACTAGAGGATTTGTATGAATCCAGGGATTTAGGAGAGGAAGTAAGATACACTGGAAGGGTCATGGTAAAGACCTAATAGATATACAAGGATCACCAAGAATTTGGTTTGTTAGCAAGAAGAAGCTATAAGATATTTTAGGATTTGTCTGAATCCAAGGATTTAGTGAGAGATTAGGTCAAAAGAAAGATCTAATTTGCACCACCAAGAATTCGACTTGCTAGCAAGAGGAAGGAAAATGAGAAGCTGTAAGATATTTCTTGTTTTCAATTCCAGGTCCACCAGCTCCGCCTCAAGACATTCGAGTCCAAACTGGTCCAGCGCCAGGAACTATCTTGGTTTCTTGGGGGCCACCAGTTCTCACCGCAGCGGGGACCTCCAACGGAGCCCATGTGACTGGCTATGGTATTTATGCAAAAAATCAAAGGGTAGGTCGGTACTTAGAGAAACCTTGCATTGTTGGATTTTTAAAAATAATCTTAAGAATTAGAATTAGCTAAAAGTGCAGATGCTGAGCATCATCCTGACATTTATTCTGCTGTGAGCTAGAAAATGGAATTTATTGTACAATTGTGGTACAGTCAGACAGTTTTGGAAAGCAAGGGAACCTTTTGCTTAATTAATTGATTAAGCAATTTTTTTATTTAATCAATCCATTGATTAAGAGATTAACTGGCAAATTTACACTAGGGATTCCTAGCTTTTGTTTGACTAAGGAGCCTCAACTGAAATCTCTTCTTTATTTTTTGTTTAGATGTGCCAATTTTATTTTGTTGTGCAATAAAGCTATCCTTCTTAATCCTGCATAACCCTCATTCTCTTGCTTCTGGCTAGCTGGGTAGGTCTTGTCAAAACGTGATGCCCAGAATTGGATCCAGAACTTGGTGGGGGTCAGGTCTTGGCCAAAGAGGGTGAAAATTGCATTTCTATGGTGTGAACTGAAATTGCACGTTTATTTTGCCTGGTATATCACTCTGCTGACTCCTATTCAGCTGGCAATATCAAGGGTGGTTCTCATTAATGTTCCTAATGTGAGGGGTCCTTGGTCTCTCTGAATTTGGTTGTTTTCTTGCAGATGTTTCATTACCCAGTGATGACATTACCTAGTTGGGTAATGAAACATCTGCAAGAAAACAACCAAGCTCAGAGAGCACCAAAGACCCCACAATTCTCCTCTTCCTCCTCCTCCTCCTCCTCCTCCTCCTCCTCCTCCTCCTCCTCCTCCTCCTCCTCCTCCTCCTCGCAAAGCACATTCCCTTCTAGCACTGATGATGTTACCTACTTGGGTAATGAAACATCTCCAAGAAAACAGCCAAGCTCAGAGAGCACCAAGGGCCCCTCATTTCGACTCTAAAAATATTCTCCTTTATTGTTCCTAACATATTTGCATCTGTCTCTGCATTTAGGTGGCTGAAGTGATGTTTCCAACCGCAGAGAACACCACAGTGGCGCTCACCAAAATCCAGAGCCTAGATGCCAGAGAAGTCTTTGTGCGGACCCTTTCTGCCCAAGGGGAGTCCATGGACTCCTTGAGTGCTCCCATCCCACCTGACTTACTGGTGCCTCCTCACCCTCCTCCAGCTCCCAAAATTAAGCCATTATCAAGTGCCAGTATTCCAGATACCAAAGAGGAACATATGTGTCCGCACGGAAAAAGGGATGACTCCTGGGAACAGACCCACGCGACTTCTCCCATCCATGGACACTCCCTGGAACCTCCCAACTTCCACAGCCCGCTTCACGGGCGGCGGTCACCATCTCCCAATCGGATCCTTCCACAGCCACAGGGGGCCCCTATCCCTAACACAGTCGCCAAGGCCATGGCGCGAGAAGCCGCGCAGCGGGTGGCAGCCGAAAGCAACAGGGTGAGCGCAGTTGCGGCTTCAGACCACCGGGTGTGGGTTTCATTCGTGGGAATAGTCTCAAGGGTCAGTTTTGCTCCACTGCAGGAGCAAAATTCACTGCAGGATTTTGAGGGGGGAGGGGAAAAGATTTTGGAGGAATAGGAAGTGTTAGCAAGCTAGAAACAGAAGGAATGTGTGCTAATTAGGGCAATGTTGAAGTCCTCAATTCTCAGAATGCTTTATCAAAACTGCTATGGCAATGCAACAATACATACATGCATGGATACATACATACATACATAACTGTGTGCCTAACTTAACCACTGCTGTGATTCACGTAGCAAGAGTGACAAGAACGGTTGTAAAGTGGGGCAAATTTAACAGCTGTTTTTGCTTAGCACCAGAGAGTTTGGGCTCTGTTGTGTTTGCAAGTTGAGGGTGTATCTGTAGAAAGGTAGGGAATTAACTGAAGGCTTGCTAATTATGAATATTCATGGTTACATCATCTATTACTTATGCATATGCATGGCTTCTTAAGGCCACCTCAGAGGTGCAAAACATGAATAGCAATAGCAATAGACGTACAGACTGAGAATTGAACTGCTGGCAGTCAGTAGAGTTAGCCTGCAATACTGCATTCTAACTACTGTGGAAGGAAGGAAGGAAGGAAGGAAGGAAGGAAGGAAGGAAGGAAGGAAGGAAGGAAGGAAGGAAGGAAGGAAGGAAGGAAAGGCAATAGCAATAGCACTTAAATGTAT
Source organism: Vipera ursinii (assembly GCF_947247035.1). Lineage (NCBI taxonomy): Eukaryota > Metazoa > Chordata > Lepidosauria > Squamata > Viperidae > Vipera > Vipera ursinii. The sequence goes on from NC_139527.1 coordinate 8,204,604, forward strand.
AGAGTGAGAATTGAACTGCTGGCAGTCGGCAGAGTTAGTCTGCAATATTGCATTCTAACCACTGGGGGGGAAGGAAGGAAGGAAGGAAGGAAGGAAGGAAGGAAGGAAGGAAGGAAGGAAGGAAGGAAGGAAGGAAGGAAGGATGGGCAATAGCAATAGCACTTAAACGTATAGAGTGAGAATTGAACTGCTGGCAGTCAGCAGTTAGCCTGCAATACTGCATTCTAAAGACTGGGGAAGGAAAGGAAGGAAGGAAGGAAGGAAGGAAGGAAGGAAGGAAGGAAGGAAGGAAAGGCAATAGCAATAGCACTTAAATGTATAGAGTGAGAATTGAACTGCTGGCAGTCAGCAGTTAGCCTGCAATACTGCATTCTAACCACTGGGGAAGGAAGGAAGGAAGGAAGGAAGGAAGGAAGGAAGGAAGGAAGGAAGGAAGGAAGAACACTTAGACTTATATACCACTTCACAGTGCTTTACAACAGTGGTCCCCAATCCCCGGTCCATGGACCAGTACCAGGCCACGGCATGCCAGCAACTGGTCTATGCAAACAAAGCCCCATCCGCAGGATGCAGATAGCACACAAAATCACAACCCCTCTGGTCTGCAGAAAGACCTCTTTCCACAGAACCAGTCTCTGGTGCACAAAAGGTTGGGTACCTCTGCTTTACAGCCCTCTCTAAGCAGTTTACAGAGTCAGCCTCTTGCCCCCCCAAAATCTGGGTCCTCATTTTACGGACCTCAGAAGGATGAAAGGCGGAATCAACCTGGAGCCGGTGAGAGCCGAACTGCTGAATCCAAACGTTCTATCCTCACATCCTCATTTGACCCTCAACTTCTCTTTAGAAAGCTCTCTAAGTGCCGCCCGTATCCCCTTTGCACCCCTAGAGAGAATCCTTTTTTCCTTATTCCATTCTCTCTTCTGGAACCCCGTAGATGGAGAGGAGGGCCGCCTTTCCAGAAAGAAGCAACGCGTTGCAGTACGCCAACTCTGATGAGGAAGAAGATGGGTACGACTCACCCAGGGTCAAACGAAAGGGTGCTTCGGTGGATGATTTCTTGAAGGGCTCCGAACTTGGTAAACAGGTAATGGGCATCTCCTCGGAAATGGGACAGGAGCAAAACCATAGCTCAAGAAAGATGTTTGGGGGCTTCAGCGTATTTTTCCTTGTTAATCTTTTTTTTCAAGAAAGAGGGAGAATGTTTAGCAGATGCTGTGCTCCAGTACCTGATGCCTACCAATCTAGATCATGAGTGTCTTCCAACATCCATAGTTTCTCCGTGAAAGTGGGCGACGGTGTTGCTATCCCTCACTATCTACTTCCGTTTAGAAGCCCCATTCTTTTCTTTTTTTATAATATTCTATTAATTTTCCAATTTTCCATTTGAATATTTAAAAAAAAACACGTGGTGACTGGGCTCATCAATAAGAAAGTTTTAGTGCAAATCTCAGGTTACAACATCAGATATTTCTTCTCTTTTTCCCTTAACATTTACTGTCTCATATTCAAGTGAGTACATTTCTAATGATATCAACTCAATAAAACCATCATTATTACATTTATCAATAACTTTTTAGCTTATACATATCTTAATTACATTCAGTCTTCATAAACAATCCATATCCTGTTATTTATTTTTACTCAATTTTTAATTTCTCATCGATATTCCAATTTAACCTTTGATGTTTATAATTTTCAGACTTTTCCCTTATCTCGCTTCATAACAAACTATAATATCCAAAATACACATTTTATCTTTTTGAATATAATCTTGTTCTATTCCCAAAGTGTTACCTATTTCCCACCATATTAAATCATCTACTTAATAATACAATATCCCCTTTAATAAATCAAAACCATTATATATATATTATATATATATTGCCTGGGTTAATCGATAAATCAAAATATTCATAATAATTAATTTCAAACCCCATTCTTGAAAGTCTTAAAAAAATCTCTGGAGATTGATCTGGAATTAGAATCTGATACCTCCCCCTGGATGTTTGGGTGGTACATCACTTATCTGAAGTCTACTTGAGCAAGTCATCAAGAACCAAACAGAAGATCATCAATCTTTCACACTTTTACTGGGTCACGCTTGTGGTTCTAGTGGTGGGGTTGAATCTGTGGGGAGTTCCCTCACCAACCGTAGGGTTTGTTGGGCTCAATTTTTGTTTTGAAAGCCTAGGTGTAGGCTAATTGAAGAGAAGGACTAGAGGGACATGATATCTGACTTCCATTACTTGAAGGGATGGTCACAGAGAAGAGGGGACTGACTTATTCTCCAAAACACCTGAGAGCATGATAAGAAGCAATGACAAGAAGCAATTTCCAGGAGCTCCAACCTGGAAATAAGGAGGAATTTCCTGTCGGTGAGAACGATTGATCAATGGAATAACGTAGCCTCCAGAAGTTGTGGGTGCTCCATCAATGGAGGATCTCAAGAAGAGACTGGACAAGCACTTGACCAGGATAGTAGAAGTGTCAAGATTGAATCATTAGGATGTCTGCCAGCTTCTATCGCTAATCAAGTTGTCATACAAAAAGGGGGGAGCGGTAGAAAACAAAGGGAGGAAATGGAATGCCAAGAAGCCGTTCACGAACAGTGAGAGCCTGCACCACACCAAGGTCATTGCTGCAAGTGCTCGATGGAGGAGTGAACTGTTCCCATAACAAAACGGACTATTATTATTATTGGACAATGTGACCACTCGGTGGCTGGGGGCTTGGGAATCCATTATTTAGCTAAGCAAGCTTTTGCACAGGAAAACTCAGAGCTGGTTTTGTTTCTTTGACTCTGAAATGCTGTATCCAGTAAGATTTTGCCTGCTGGGACTTAAATTGCCTTGAGGAATCCTTCTTTCGCTAGTCAGACTTTTGACAATAAGGTCTTGTGCCTCGAGCACAGGATTATGATTCTATGTTCTATGTTCCCTTTCCCCCTCCCTCTCTCACAGCCCCACTATTGCCAAGGGGAGGAATATCAAACGGAAAGCAGCCGAGGCTCTGATTTGTCTGACATTATGGAAGAAGATGAAGAAGACTTATATTCAGAGATGCAGCTGGAAGATGGCGGGCGGAGACGTGTTAGCGTAAGCTCACATAACACCCTGAAGGTAAAAAGAAACAAGGGCCCAAAGGTGCTTTTTTTTAAAAAAAATAAAGGCCATTGGACTTTCTTTGTTTTTCCTTGAAAACATCTCGCTTCTCATCCAAGAAGCTTCTTCAGTTCTGGGAGTATGAATGGACTGGTAAATTGGGGTTATCAAAGGATCTAGATAAGATCAGAGTCTAGATAAGTGAACACACGGCCCTCTGGAGAGTTTCGGAGTCTTCAAGAGGGGGAAAATTCACACGGCATCTCTAGCCTTGTGTTTTGCCAATCTTTCCTAGACCGTTGACCTCTTCTTTAAACATCTACGCACTTTCCTGTGGAATTTAGATGTTTTGTGCCTCCTAGCACAGGGGTCCCCAACCCCTGGTCTGTGGACCGGTACAGGGCCGTGGCATGCCAGCAACAGGTCCGCACAAACAAGCAAAGACCCATCCATGGGATGCAGGTAGCACACAAAACCACGCACCCTCCGGTCCGTGGAAAAACCTCTCTCCACGGAACCGGTCCCCAGTGCCCAAAAGGTTGAGGACCCCTGTTCTAGTAGACAAAATATGGTGTCCTCTCCTGAAAAACCGAGGTGTCCCAGCGTGGGCAGTCGCTCACCCCTAAGTTGCAATTCAGATTTTGAAATCTTGGATCCTTTCACCCGAACGGAATGTCTTAAGGTTATAAACAAGGGGGTCTTCTGAAAAGCAAAGGCATGCACAGCTTTAGAAAGAGAGCTCTTGTGGGCATCACGTCTGCCTTTTTTTTTTTTTAAACCGTATCCTCTGCATTCAACAGTAGGTATCCTGTTTTTTCTTTTTCCCTTTCAAAAATAGGCGACATTGTTTTGATCTGGCTTCAAGGCACTTTGGTAAAAAGTGGGATTATTTTTAGGAAGTGGTCAGCGGCTAAAAAGTCAAAAACCGATTAATAGGATTGGAGCGCTTCTAGGGCAGCTTCCCCATCATTGGAGGCCCTCCAGAGAGTCCCAGCCCCTAAAGGAAAAAAGAAAAAAACTTTTCTTGTTCTTTTCATAAATAGTGAAGCGATTTTGTACTGAACAAAGACAGGGTACTAACATTCAGAGAGAGAAGGGTTAAGCTCCAGTAGTAGCGGAGTCTGAGATAAGATTTTCTATGTAGGGTCAACAATTCATGTTCTGTATGCCTGGCCAAGTTCTTCTCTTGACTGTAGTAAAACATGCCTGCTAAACCCGACATCTGGCCCAATAGACACGCTAGGACAGCCGTTCTAATCATCTCTTTTATTTTCACAGATTCCCATTCAAAGCATGACATAGTTCTTCTCTTGAATATAAGAGCCGCATGCTTTCAGCTCACCATTGCTGTACAACTAATTCTGTCTTTATTTTTTTCCTTCCCTTCCATTCCCTTCCCTTCCCTTCCCTTCCCTTCCCTTCTCCATTCATTCCTTTCCTTCCCTTTCCTTTTTTCCTTCCCTTCCCTTCTCCATTCACTCCTTCCCTTCCCTCTCTCTTTTTAAAAATTGCACACTGTTTGTTCTCCTTGCCTTTCTCTCTCTCTCTCTTTTTCTTTCTTACTTTCTTTCTTTCTTGGTGACTCTTAAAGGAATGCTATCAGCATAAAGCCACTGAAGCAGCTTTCCCGGACCCTCCCAATTTTGCCCGCCACCGTAAAAAACTGTTCAGTATCCCGGAAGTCGCTGAAGAGGACGGCGATCCCTCCGAACGTTTCCACAAGCTGGGCTCACGGCGGCCCCACCAGACCCGAAACACCCTCGCTAGAGAGGGTAGGTCGACCAAGGCCTACCCTCAAGAGCGTCCTCCCTTCAGGCACCCCACCAAGAAGCAGAATATGGAGGAGCCCGAAGAACGAGGTTGTAGATCCAGCAGGTCTTTCACCCGAAGCCCAGACAGTGGCTTGGACTGTGGCAGCGAAGAAGAAGAATCACGTTTTAATGTTCTCCCCGGGCGCGAGACCCTCACTGCCCGTACGTCCCCCGCCAGTTGTCGGGATGACGACAGCTCTTCCTCATCCTCACGGCCGCTCTTGGCCCGCCGGAAGACCCTGATCCGGCAGAGTAGCATTGAAGAAGACTTCGGAGACCCCCTCCAGCTCTTTGTGGACTCTCCAAAGCAGGAGGACTTTCCAGCTTGTTCCAAGAGGAAGCCCGAACATCAGAGATGTTCTAGAGCAGAACACCTGACCCACGAAGATGCTCGAGGAGACTGGAGTAGTAGCCCCTTGGTAGAGAACGAAGCGAGACTCACTTCTCTTCTGTTTTCAAAGCAATCCTACCGAAAGTCTGAAGCGCCACCGGTGTGTTGCAGTCCGATCTCCCTTCTAACATCCGCCTGCCAAATCACCTCCTTTATTTTAAAAACAAAAAATCTTCATTTCTCTCTTTCCGTTTTTGTGTTCTTCTCTCCCCTATGCATGTGGCTCCTCCCTCTCTTCCCATTCTTTCTTCTCCACTTCCCAATAATTAGCTTTCCATCTTAATCTGCCAGTTGCTTCGTCAGCTTCCTAAAACTTCCCCTTGGTTTTGTTTTTTTTCTTTCTTTTTTTTTGTGCCTCGCTAAAATAAAATAAAAAATTAAAAAAAAAATGAGATTAACTTGCTTGTTGGTCCCCTATGATTTCGTTGTTCCCCCACAGGCCACGAATAAATATCTAAATAAATAAATAAATAAATTTAAACACCTGCCTTTCCCCCCCTCCCCCCCCGCCCCCCTCTCTTTCTTTCAAAGGACAACTGAAACGATGTTTTAATTAAGGGTTAGCTGAACCGCCATTGTCCTGACGTTCGGGGTTGCTCTTTCGTTTGATTTCTCTTCTTTTCCCTTCTTTATATTTGTGCTCTCGATTCTGATCTTGCTTCGTAGAATAGAACCATGCGTAATTTCAGGCACGCCGTCCGCGACAACAACAAAAACACACGCAGCCAAAACAATGAATGTGTTTCCGTCTCCTCCCTTCTTGCCTTTCGATGTCTTACTTTGAATATCTTTTATTTCTCGTTTAGTTTCTTTTTTAACCCTCGTTCCAGATTTTCAAGGATGAACTTTCTCGCCAGTCCTTGGGGTGCGCCAGCCTCTGTGGTGGACCATGCGCTTTTTTACATCTCTGCTTTTTTTTCCCACTCTTGCTTGTTTCTTTTCTTTTCTTATTTCTTTTCTTTTCTTCTTTTCTTTTCTTTTCTTTTCTTTTCTTTTCTTTTCTTTTCTTTTCTTTTCTTTTCTTTTCTTTTCTTTTCTTTTCTTTTCTTTTCTTTTCTTTTCCTTTCCTTTCCTTTCCTTTCTTTTGAACAAAATCAGAAATCGTCACTTGTTGCCTTTGAAGTTGCAAACTCTTAACTCTCTCAACGTGCAGGAAGACCACCACCCACTCCCCAGATTTAAGTCTCTTTTTTCAGGCAACGGAAAGACTCTCGGACCGTTGAGACATAGAGGGGACGTTGTGTCTTGCTTCAGGAAGCTGATTCTCTCCCATTTATCCAGATCGTGGTTTGCTGCCAGCGTAGCAAACTAGACGAGATGCTCCAACTATTCCGCTCTGCAATGATAAGGAGATCCAGCAGTCCATTGTCGCAAATCCGTGTCCTTCTCAACTTTCTTCTTCTTCTTTTCAAAATTGTCCATCGACGCTTGGCTTTTTTCATTCTCCCCCCCCACACCGATTGTTGGTCCTTGCAAAAGCCCTTCTCCTGAAGGCCCTCGAGAGAAATTGGAAAAGGCTTTTTAACAATTATTTTTTAAAACAAAAAAAGTTGGGAAGGTGGCAGGGAAGTAACAGATAGAGGAAAGACGTTGTAGGCAAAGGATGGAAAATATTCTGCAAATAGGACAGGCTAAACTCTCCGGAAAAGCCGATACGCCTACCAGCTCATCCAGTTTTCGTAGTTCCGAGGAATGGCCGCATTCTCAACTAAGGGGAGGCCCAAAAGACGCAACCACAAAGGCAAAAGAAAACTTTTAATTCTCCTTTCTTTTGGTTTGAATGTGTGACTGTTGTCTGGCAAATACGTGCCATGTCCGGATGGCAATTTTTTCTGTCTCTCCGTCTCCCTCTCTCTCTCTCTCTCTCTCTCTCTCTCTCTCTCTCTCTCTCTAATCTATTATCTATCATTTATCATTTATCATTTATCATCTACCATCTCTCTCTCTCTCTCTAATCTATTATCTATTATTTATCATTTATCATCTACCATCTCTTTCTCTCTCTCTCTCTCTCTCTCTCTCTCTCTCTCTCTCTCTCTCTCTCTCTCTCTCTCTGATTTTTTTCCCCCTCAGGTTTAATGGCATCTCTCTCCCCCACCCCCCCTTTTTTTCCTTTCCTTTTTCTTTTTCAGCTAACCTTTCAGTTAAAAAAGAAAAGTTTAGTTGCCTTTAGTACGTATGTTTTTGGAGAACGATTTATTTGATATTCTTCCATGCAATTGTGTATTCTCCCTTGTTGCCTTTCGCACCTTCTACGGGGCAGTTGTGTAGCTTTTAAACAATCTTTCTCTTCTCCCCTCCCCCCACTTTCCCTCCCTCTTTTATTTCCTGTTGGTTTGGACCTTCAGCTCTTAAGTAACCCAATGTCGTCCAGGCGGCCGGACCGAGGAGAGCATCCAGGTCAAAGGTTATCTCGTGACACTTCAGGCCCTCAAAGGTCACGTCCCAGTCTGGTCTCTTCTATGGGTGAGTTGGCGAAGATCCATTGGCGTGGCTGGTTGGGGGGTTTCCAATTTCAGAGGAGAAGGTTCATTCTGAACACCTGCTTTGAGGCAATGGAAGGGAACATTCAAAAGGAACAAACAAGCCATAGACACATAGACATTGACGACATCTATGGACTATGCCAAAAAGACAATCGACTAGTCCAGGGGTCTTCAAACTTGGCCCTTTTGTGACTTGTGGACTTCAACTCCCAGAATTCCTCAGCTGGGAGTTGAAGTCCACAAGTCATGAAAGGGCCAAGTTTGAAGACTCCTGGACTAGCCCCAAAGAGAAAAAGACCCCAGCACCTCCCCACCAGCAATCAGCACCCAGATCAGCATAGATTAACTCCAAGGTCAACTTCAGACCAACAATCAAGTAAACAAGACCCCATTGATTATATCTATCTATCTATTGCTAAGCACATTGATTTGTGCTTAGATTGTAAGCCGCCCTGAGTCTTCAGAGAAGGGCGAGATATAAATGGGATTAAAATAAACTAAAATAAAAATCTATCTATCTATCTATCTATCTATCTGTCTGTCTGTCTGTCTGTCTGTCTATCTATCTATCTATCTATCTATCTATCTATCTATCTATCTATCTATCTATCTATCACTAGCACTGATGATTTTACCTAGTTGGGTAATGAAACATCTGCAAGAAAACAAGCAAGCTCAGAGAAACCCAGGACACCATAGTCCTTCCTTCCTTCCTTCCTTCCTTCCTTCCTTCCTTCCTTCCTTCCTTCCTTCCTTCCTTCCTTCCTTCCTTCCTAAATTCCACTCCCTTCTAGCACTGATGATGTTACCTAGTTAGAGTAATGAAACATCTGCAAGAAAACGAGCAAGCTCAGAGAGCACCAAGGCCCCCTCATTTCAACCCTGAGCTACAAATATTCTCCTTCATTGGAACATTCAAAGTCCTCCCTGAGAGCTTAATAGAAGTGAAATGTTAACACTGGCCCAATGGGGTTCAGAAAGCCGTTGGTGACACCCATGTACTGCATTGTGTTGGAGCTGGAGACAAGGATGCATGGTCTTTGATTCTTTCCTACAAGGCTTTGAGCTTGAAAAATGAGTCGTCAAGCATGCGAAATCAGCAGCCAAAGCAGTTCAAATGAATACAGGTTTATGACAGGCAAACTCTCTCTACAAGAATCTGATCCACTAACAGTCAAAGCAAATTGGTGGTAGACAAGGATCAATTGAATTCAAGGTGGGCTGGACTTAGATCTCTTGGGGGCCCGAAGGGATTCGACACACATTTGACCCCTCCTTAGGGCTCAGCCTGGTCATCTCCTACATGAGAACTATTTTCTATCTGTACTTCCATGTTGGTCAAAAGAGAGGAGCACTCTTGTGAGTTGGTTTCAGGAGAGGTTGGAATAAGATCACCCCTTCTCCTCATCCAAGGTTGCACTAGGGTGCTCCTTCAGCTTGTGGAGGAGAATAGCAGACAAAGTTGGGGGGGCAGAGTTAAACTTGTCATCAGCTTAGAGTTGTCGCGTTCCCACAAACTCTCCAAGACCAACCTTTTCAAAATTCCGTTGACCCTTACCTGGCGCCAATTTAGTCTCAAAGGTTAGTTGAAGATATTAATGTCAGTCACAAAGAATCAGGACCACCAGTTAGGTTGCAGCATAGTTGAAGTTGAAGCCTGTCAACAAGAATCTGGTTAACCAACATTTTAGTAAGTGATGATTGCAAGGAAGGAAGGCAAGCTGAAGAAAATTGCTGTGACCAATTGTCTTAGTTTTATTATCACGGGACTTGGCAAATGGTTAGCACGCACAATATGAGCAAGTACATCAAGTTTGTTCACCTTTGCTTACGTCAAGGGTCAGCTGACACTTCTCCTTTGTGCAAAGTCTCATAATTAGAAATGACTTTAAATAGTTCAGACTTCACAAAATTCACACCTTTTTTTTGCAGGTGATTTAAATAGCCACCTTATTTTTAACAGTTCCGTAGAAGGAAAGTCCAGCATGGAATGTAGCTGGTGCCGATGAGGGACGATATTATTCACTTCTTGTTCAAAGAAATGACCAAATAGGTCTGAATACAGGATAAATTGATGTGAGGTTTAAAGGAAAACAAGACACATATAGGTGGTCCTTGACTTACGACAATTGGGATTGAAAAATTGTTCATTAAGCAGTGTGGAGGTTAAGTAGGCTTCATAGGACTACCCCTGATTTTATGACCTTTTTGGCCACCGTCATTAAAGGGATCGCCTTGGATGTTAAGCAGGACAGCACGTGATTGCAACTTGCTTCCTTTCCTGCAGGCTTCCCCATTGACTGCTTGTTGGAAGCAACTGGGAAGGTCTCAGATGGCTATCACATGACCCCAGGAGACTGCAGCCATTGTAAATATGAGCTGGTTGCCAAGTGCCTGGATTGTGATCATGTGACAGTGGGGACCGCTGTGACGGTCTTAAGTTCCTTTTTTCAGTGCCATCATAAATTTAAACAATCCCTCCTTCCTTCCTTCCTCCCTTCCCTGCATCCATCCATTCCCAATTCCTCCCTCCCTCCCTCCTTTCCTTCTTTCTTTCTTTCTTTCTCTTTCTTTCTTTCTTTCTTTCTTTCTTTCTTTCTTTCTTTCTTTCTTTCTTTCTTTCTTTCTTTCTTTCTTTCTTTCTTTCCTTCCTTCCTTCCTTCCTTCCTTCCTTCCTTCCTTCTCATTTCCCTTCCTTCCTCCCTTCCCTGCATCCATCCATTCCCAATTCCTCCCTCCCTCTCTCCCTCCCTCCCTCCCTCCCTCCCTCCCTCCCTCCCTCCCTCCCTCCCTCCCTCCCTCCCTCCCTCCCTCCCTCCCTTCCTTCCTTCCTTCCTTCCTTCCTTCCTTCCTTCCTTCCTTCCTTCCTTCCTTCCTTCAATGTATGATTGGAGCAGTGCTGCGGCCAGGACATCTGATCACTTGGAACTGACCCATTAGCAGGCTGGGTGATGCTGTTTTGTTTCAACTTCAAACAAGGAACAAGCTAGGATCAAAATCCACATGCAAGTCTGCAGTGTCATCTAGTGGCAGACCCCAGTATTTATTGTGACACTAAGGGGGAAGAAAGCACAACCTCTCTTTAAACCAGAGTTTGCCTTGTAAGGAGGGACGTGGTGGCTCAGTGGGTTAGGACGCTGAGCTTGTCGATGAGAAGGTCGGCAGTTTGGCGGGTCGAATCCCGAGCGCGTAGCAGAGTGAGCGCCTGTTACTCGTCCCAGCTTCTGCCAACCTAGCAGTTCGAAAGCACGTAAAAATGCAAGTAGAAAAATAGGGACCACTCCAGTGGGAAGGTAACAGCGTTCCGTACGCCTTTGGCGTCTAGTCATGCCGGCCACATGACCACGGAGACGTCCTTGGACAAGCGCTGGCTCTTCGGCTTTGAAATGGAGATGAGCACTGGCCCTTAGAGTCGGAAACGACTAGCACGCATGTGCGGGGGAACCTTTACCTTTACCTAAGGGGGAAGAAAGCACAACCTCTCTTTAAACCAGAGTTTGCCTTGTAAGATAAGCAACTAACTGCAGAAAGAGGGCTATTTTTCACTTCAAATGCTAAGACTGCATCACTAGGTGACTTTCCTTGGGTGTAAGCCTCATAATGAGGCTTTGGGGCATTGTAGACAAGGTGGCAGGAGATTTTGTGATATCTGTGTTTGTGTGTGTGTGTGTGTATGAACAGTATCTAGAGAGTGGAAGAACAACCAAAGCCCTTTCTGGAGAGGATCGAATACCTGGCCAGTGTTCGTCAACTTTACTAAGATATTTGGATTTCAACTCCCAGAATTCCTCAGGGATTCCCCCGGCTTCTCTAGAGAATAGACTGTATGGTTGCCGGCAATCAGTGGATTGTTTTATCCAGTGTTCTAAAACCATGTTTTTCAACCATGACAACCTTAAGAAGTGTAGTCTTCAACGCCCAGAATTCCCCAACCGGCATGGCCCGCTGTCTGGGGGGGATTCTGGGAGTTGAAGTCCACACATCTTTAGGGTGGAGCCACGTTGTTCTAAATGTCTGTTCATAAATGCACGCCAGTTGGCAAGTGCCTAGGTTTGGGATCCCGTGACTGTGCTCCCGTCGCTAAGCGTGTGTTTGTTAAGTTGAGGAGCACTCATAGTGACTCTTCCCTCCGTTTAACCAATTTTCCGACCCAACATTTCTGCTTTTCCAGATGGGTACAGTAGTCACGACCGTCTGTCTCCCGAGATTTATGAGGAATCAGAAACTGACCCCGGAGCAGAAGAAGTGGGCCCGCGCATCTTTGTCGCCCTCTTTGATTATGACCCACTCACCATGTCTCCAAACCCTGATGCGACAGAAGAACTGCCGTTTAAAGAAGGACAGATTATCAAGGTCAGGGTTTGTGAAATATAAAGGTAGTCCGTTTGACGGACAAGCGTTCGCTTAGGGACGTCGGAACCTAACAACGGCGCTGAAAACAGCAGTCGTTTTTCACACTTTATGACCCTTGCGGCATCCTCACGGTCGCGGGATCAAAATTCCGGCCCTTTGGCAGCTGACTCGTATTTATGATGGTCACAGCGTCCCGGGGTCACGTGGTCTCCCCTTTGTGTGAACGTCCGACAATGGGGAAGCCGGATTCACTTAACAACCGCGTCACTCCTTTAACAACTGGAGCGATTCACTTAGCAACCGTGGCAAGAAAAGTCGTAAAGTGGGGGCAGAACTCACTTAACGACCGTCTTGCTTAGCCATGGAAATTTTGGGCTCCGTTGTGGTGGTGCGTGATGGAGGGGAGCTAAGCCACAATTAATGAACCTTTGCAAGTTCTAGCCGGTGATTCTTGGATTCTTTTCCGTATGGTCTCTTTTCTCCATCTCAGGTTTACGGAGACAAAGATGCGGATGGGTTTTATCGGGGGGAAACGTGTGCGAGGCTGGGCCTTATTCCTTGCAACATGGTTTCCGAAATCCAAGCGGATGACCCAGAAATGATGGATCATCTTCTGAAGCAAGGGTTTCTCCCTCTGAACACCCCTATCGAGAAACTTGGTAAGTGTCGGCCGCCGCCCCCTGTGGACGTGCGTGGAACTGGTGGCTGGCCTGCCTTGGTTCTGGAAGCTTTTTTTCCCCCGCGGTTGAGAAAAAGCTCTCCATTTTTACTGTTCTGGCCTCCTCTAAGATGCCTTCCCACAACATGTTTAAATAGGAGAGTTCGTTTTGAATGCAGTCAGAACCTAGACCAGCGGCTTGCTGGGTAATGTCAGGTCAACAATAAAGCAATAAACAATATCCCTACTGAGGGACTACTTAGAAGGAAACAGTGCTCCCACCGACGCTGACAGAGTGAGCCACTTGTGTATAAACGGAGAGCGGTCCCTCTCCCTCCTGGCACTGATGACGTTGCCTAGTTGGGTCGTGAAATGTCTGCAAGGAAACCACCCAGCTCAGAGAGCATCAAGGACCCCACAGTCCTCCTCCGTTCCTTTCCTTTCCTTTCCTTTCCTTTCCTTTCCTTTCCTTTCCTTTCCTTTCCTTTCCTTTCCTTTCCTTCTTTCCTTTCCTTTCCTTCCTTCTTTCCTTCCCTCCCTCCTTCCTTCCTTCTCATTCCCCACCCTTCCCCTCCCTCCCTTCTTTTCTCCTCCCTTCCTTCCCTCCCTTCTTCCTTCCTTCCCTTCCTTCCCTCCTTCTTTCCTTCCTTCCTTCCTCCCTTCCCTTCCCTTCCTTTCCTTTCCTTCTTATTCCTATCCCTCCTTCCCTTCCTTTCCTTCTTTCTTTCCCTCCTTCTTTCCTTCCCTCCTTCCTTCCTTCTTCTCATTCCCCACCCTTCCCCTCCCTCTCTTTTTTCCTTCCTTCCTTCCCTCCCTTCTTCCTTTCTTCCTTCCCTTTTCCTTCCCTCCTTCTTTCCTTCCTTCTCATTCCCATCCCTTCTTTCCTTCCTTCCTCCCTTCCCTTCCCTTCCCTTCCTTTCCTTTCCTTTCCTCCCCTCCCTCCCTCCCTTCCCTCCTCCACTTCCTCCTCCTCCCATTCCACAAACCCCACTCCCTTCTACCACTGCTGACATTCCCTGTTTGGGTCATGAAACGTCAGCAAGAAAACAGCCAAACCCAAACCATCGAGGACTCTACAGTTAGTGGCTTGTTTCTATGGTTAAAGACAGTTGCAATTGCTTTCTCTCTTTGGGTTGGAACAGAACGAAACAGAAGAAGCAGCCGTCCGCCTGGGTCAGCCACGAGAAGAATGGTTGCGTTATATGACTACGATCCAAGAGAAAGCTCTCCTAATGTTGATGTGGAGGTATTGTGGTCACGGGCACAAATCCGAAACATTTTGTTTTGTAGTAAAAACTGCGGGAAATGTGGCCACAAGCATCCAATTAGGGGACAAAATGGGTGGGTTGAAAATTATGGCCAGGAGTTTCTGTCTGTCCAGAAACTTTTCCTGGACCACTCGAACATAGAATCATGCAGCTGGAAGTGACCTTGAAGGTCTTCTGGTCCAACTCCTTGTTCAAGGTAGGAGACTTTTTGCAATTGGACTTTGTTTTTCTTTGAAGACCTTTCGCTTCTCCTCCAACTCTAGCTGGATGGTGGGGAATGGGAAGGATTTATTTTATTTTATTTTATTTATTTTATTTTTATTTTAATTCCATTTATATCCCGCCCTTCTCCGAAGACTCAGGGCGGCTTACAAGCTTAGCAGTAGCCTTCATTCTATGTATATGCCTGCTTATTAGGGCTTTCACACACCCCAAGCAGCATTATTACAAAGTCAGCTTAATTGCCCCCAACAATCTGGGTCCTCATTTTACCTACCTCGGAAGGATGGAAGGCTGAGTCAACCTTGAGCCTGGTGGGACGCGAACCTGCACTAATGGCAGGCAGCTGGTGTTACTTAAGGAGGCATTAGCCCACTGCTCCACCAAGGATTGATACTCCTTGCAGACAGCTGGTCATTTGCCTTCTTTCGGAGGGACGTTGAGGCCCCTTGGAGGCTTTCCTGTGTCTTCAGGGTCACCCGAGTGGTGCAAATGGGTGTGGAGCTTTCTTGGAACTGCTGAAAGGACTTGTGTTGTGGAAGCTCTGCTTTCTGCAGGATGTTGCCTGCCCCGTGTCCCTCCACTGTTGAAGACGGGCGCAGGCTGTTGGGGATGAGTCTGTGTTGTCTGCATCTCAAACTGAAGCGCAAACGGTTCCTGCGGTCTGCAATTTTATTTTTCTGGAAATCCGTTCCTAGTCCCTCACCATCCGAAGGGTGTTCATCCCAAAGCGCGTAGCTAAATGTATGTGGAGATTCTCAGTCCTCCAGGTCATGGTTGTCCCAAAGGTGCGTTTTCAGGAGGCATCTGGACTTTCGTGTTTTTCTTTATTTTTCTTTGAAGATAAAAAACCAAGGAAGTCCAGTTGCCTCTGGAAAAAGCATCTTTAGCATGACCTGGGTGACTGAGAATCTCCATAGACATCCCAGTCAAAAGGTTGTCCAGTCCAATTTTTAAATGTGGGAGGGAGTTCCTCAGTGCAAAAAATAAAATAAAATTAAGGAACACTGGAATAAGGGCATTTAGAAATTTGGATCCTGAGAAAGTGATGTTTTTTTTATCATTTCTGCAGGCTGAGCTCACATTTTGTACTGGAGACATTATTACTGTCTTTGGAGAAATTGACGAAGATGGTTTTTATTATGTAAGTGCTTTATCTATACTCTTCTCCTGATCTGTATTGAAAGGTAAAGGTTCCCCCGGACATGCGTGCCAGTCGTTTCCGACTCTAGGGGCCGGTGCTCATCTCAGTTTCAAAGCCGAAGAGCCAGGTCTTGTCCGAGGACGTCTCTGTGGTCATTTGGCCCGGCATGACTAGACGCCAAAGGCGCACGGAACGCTGTTACCTTCCCACTGGAGTGGTCCCTATTTTTCTACTTGCATCTTTACGTGCTTTCGAACTGCTAGGTTGGCAGAAGCTGGGACGAGTAACAGGCGCTCACTCTGTTACACGGCACTTGGGATTCGACACGCCAAACTGCCGACCTTCTGATTGACAAGCTCAGCGTCCTAACCCACTGAGCCACCACGTCCCTTGATCTGTATTAGTGGTGTGCAAAACCTTTTGGGTGACAACCAGGAACCTGAAGGAAGGGTATCACCCAAGAAGGAGGGCGAGTCAAGAATGATCTTTAGGTGTTTTTTTTCTTGACTCCCTAATGCTACTGTCCTTCGACTCTTGGTCATGGGGATAAGAATCTGAGCATAAGAATCTGCTTTAGCTTTCAACGTCTTCCAATGTCTACCTTGCCATAACTTCAATCAATGGATTTGGGGAGGGGGGACTTTTAAAGCAGCGTTTGAGAACCTGAAGATAAGTGGGCCTCAACTCCCAGAGGTCCCCCAGCCAGCCAGGAGTTGAAATCCACCATTCCGGAAGTCCACCTATTTTGAAGTCACCCCAGTTGAGAAACGTTGTTCTAAAAGCTCCTTGCTTGTTCCTTAATTTCCCCTTCCATTTCCACGTTTCAGGGGGAGCTTAACAACCAGACGGGTCTTGTTCCTTCGAATTTTCTTGAAGAAGTGCCTGACGACGTAGAAGTTTATTTATCCGACGCCCCCTCGCGATACCCTCAAGACGCACCCATGCGTACAAAAGCGAAAAGGGTAAGCAAGTACTGAGAAAAAAATAATATTTTTTTTTAAAAAAAAGTCTTGTTGTTTTTTCGCTTTGTTCCCCTTGCCAACCATTTCAGATTCCGTTTGGCTTGATGTGTTTGTGTACATATGTATATGTATATATATATAGATAGATAGATATTAAGAAACACATTTTTGAAACCAAGTTTTTAGATCGCTCTGAAGCTGGGGGAGAAAAAAAAACAAAACAGCTCCTCGCTCTAAACCAACTTGTTCCTTCCATCAATGATCAGTCTCATGCTAATTTAGGAGCCACAAATTAATTAATTTATATATATATATATATATATATATATATATATATATATATATATATATATATATATATATATATATATATATATATATATATATATATAATTTATATATATATATAAATATTCGTTCCCCACCTTGAACAGTTTATATCTGTAAATTATATACACCTGCTGTAGAAATTACTTAAGGCAGTAAACCTGTGGACGGATGTAAAACTTCAGACACTTCCCTTTTTGGGGGAACATCGCCCCAAACTTTGAAATTTCAAAGTGATGTTTTAAGCTGCCTAACGAAGGCTTTCATGGGTCTTCTGTCATCCTTGCAGTTTTTTTCCTCTTCTTATATTTTATGTATACATTTTTTTAATTATTTTTATTTTTTTGCTCATCTGCTTGGGAAACAGAAGAAGAGTGTTCATTTCACACCTTAAAAATGGGCAACGTTGCCTTCACGTAAGTGAGCAACTGAAGATACCGATAGATAACAACCTATTCCTCTAAGTTGGCCTTCTGTGATGCGAGCCATCTTGGGCCCATGGCGCGTGCAGAGAAAAAAAAAAAAGAGAAATATGTCTCCAAAATTCCTCAGCCCTGCTTCCAGATCTTCTTTTTGACTGAGGACTGCCCTTTCCCAATCTGATGCCTTCCAATTATGGTGGACTACAAGTCCCATCACCTCCAGGTGACCAGCCATCGGACTGCTAGTCCGGCAGCCATAAAAGGCACTGAGTTAGGAAAGGAGGAGAATTTCTGATTTAAAAAAGGAAATGCGGGATGGACGCCCCTTGCGTTCAGGGCTTAGCCTCGCTTAACCCACACCGGGAGAAAAGGTTTTTAATATTTGGAACATATTTCTTACCGGCCTTAATGCTTGTTTGCATAAAAAGTGTTCCCAGTGTCTGGTTCCCAAGGAAAGCTGCATATTGCATTGTTAGCTAATTTGGGAGAACAACAACAAAAAAAGAAGAAAAATAACACAAAATTGCTGCTGAGCAAGCCGGTTGTGCTCAACAACCCGGCCGGCCTTTGGGAAAAGAGGGCTGGAGTTCCTTCTTTTGAAAAAGCACACTAAGCTGCAACATCCGGTTGTCGGTTTGCCTTAAAAGCACCTCTCCTGGTGCGTGGTTGTCCACGGCCGGGTTTTTTGGCGTCCCTTATGGAAGTGTGCTCCTCTGCCTAGCAGCTCATTGGTTGACCAATGCAATAAGCTGAAAAGAAAACGCACCGCTCGGATACGGGTGGGCAAACGCACTAGCGCTCCAGAGATGGTATCTTCAGGTGTGTGTTGAAATCGCGCTGAGAAAAGGGTCCCCTTTGGCTTCTCCCCGCTCCCTCTCTCCCCACCCCCCCCATTAGACAAGACCTTGATTGAAGATCAAAGCAAGCTTGGGACCTCCTTGGCTTAGCAAACCCACCGAGATAGCCAAACAGCCAAGCGGATGTAACAGGAGGGAAGTTGGGTGTCGTTAGCAGCTCCATTTGGGATTTTTCCACTTGGAGAAGCCGTTTTTTTTCCCAAGGCGTCTTCATCCTCTTCCACGCCACGGAGCACGTGGCACGGGCCACCCAACCCAGATACGTTCAACCAAAGGTCTCAGAGCTTTCTTTGATTGCGATTAAGGTTCATTTTCATTTGGTTTGGTGTGGTGTGTGTTTTTTCCCCTTTCCACCAGTGTGCCATCTTCTCAAAATTTATGTCCTGACAGAATGCTAAACGTTGGCGTGGAGGGTGGGGGCTGGATTAAGGAGCACGGAGGAAAGCAAGAATTGAGCTAGTCTGACACAGATTCTACGTGGGTTAGTCCACGTAGACGTATGCCACGTGCTAGTCCCCAGCTCTCTCCTTCCTCGGGATCCCTCCTGAGAAGAAAGGGGATCCGGGCAAAATCCAGATCCCTCTTTAAAACAAGTCATTTTTTCAGAGGCTGGTCTACTACAAGAGGCGGAAGGCTTCAGCTATTTAACGCCCTGACTTTTTAACATAAATCAAGTCCATAAATCCATTTACACACGTCTCTTTAATGTACTCCGGGAAACGGATGGGTCTGTCACGTGGCATACATTAAAAAAAAGAGGGAGAAGAAAAAGAATTCCTGCCCCTAAAAGGTGTGTGTGTGTGTGTTTGTGTGTGTGTGTGTGTGTGTGTGTGTGTTTAATGCAGCGTTTGTCAACTTTGACCACTTTAAGATGGGTGGACTTCAACTCCCAGAATTGTCCCGCCAGCAGTGATCAAGACTGAGTGCTCTAGATTAGGGGTCCCCAACCCCCGGTCTGTGGACTGGTACCGGGCCGCGGCATACCAGCAACCGGTCCGCACAAACAAGCAAAGCCCCATCCGCAACATTGCAGGCAGCGCACAAAAACACACAACCTCCGGTCCACGGGAAAATAACCTCTTCTCCACAGAACTGGTCCCTGGTGCCCAAAAAGTTGGGGACCTCTGGTATAGGGCAGAGGGGGGGTGGTCCTCAATCCCCAGTGTTTGGACCAGTACCAGGCCGTGGTATGCCAGCAACCGGTCCACACAAACGAGCCAAGCCCTATCCGCGAGATGCAGGCAAGCACACAAAACCACGCACCTTCTGGTCTACAGAAAAAAACAAACACCTCTCTCCACGGAACCAGTGGTCCCTGGTGCCCGAAAGCTTGGGGACCTCTGCTCTAGATCGGTGTTGGCTGGAGAATTCTGGGAGTTGAAGTTTCCCCCCCCCCATCTTCAATAGGCCAATGATTGAGAATCCCTGGTTTAACGAATGAAAAAGCAAACGCTGCTTTCTTGTTGTCCATGACCACAACCTTCCAGTAAACTTAACAATATACCTATCAGGTTCCTCCTGAGAACACAGGTACGCCACCAAGGAGAGCGCCAAGCCCCACAGCCCATCTCCCATCGGGGTCACCTCTGCCAGCTATGGGTTCTGGTAGTCCCAGGCGAGGCAGAGAGGTCTCTTCGACCAAGGCGAAGGGTCTCTTTTCCAAAGGGAAGAAACTGCTCAAAAGACTGGGTGCCGTGAAATGAAAATTGCAACCATCTGGACATCCTCTAAAATCATCAGACTTTGCTTTTTAAACAAACAAACACCCCACCCATATGCAGACCGATCTAGAAACGCCCAAAATTAGGGATTTCAGGACTATTTCAAGCGGATTTTCTAGACGCAGAGCTTGCACGCCGCGCGGCCCCTTCCTCTCCCCCCCCTTTTTTATTTATTTATTATTTATTTATTTATTTATTTATTTATTCTTATTAAGCGCATTCTGTTGTCTCCAGAAACTTCTCTTGTCTGGATTGGTCTCGCTTCAGGCGTGGCAGTGCCGCTTAAAAAAAAGAAAGGCTTTTTTTTTTTTTAACGTTAACCTGTTTTCTCAAACAAACAAAAATTAAAGAGAGAAGATGGGTTTAAGGAACTTAAAGCTGCACCAATCCTAAGGGACTTCGTTTCCTATTTCCATTTTTCCCCCCCTATTCCTAAGTTCCTATTTCCACTTGCCTGAAAGTGGAAAACAAACAAACTTAAAAACAATTTTTAAAAAACCACCCCGTGTTTATTCACCCAAGTGACGCATATACATGGTCTTGAAACTCCTAGTTTGCCAGAAGCCTTGATGTTTGCCTTATAAAATGCACAATTATTTGTACTGTCCGAACTCTGCAGCGTAAACTTTCTATGTACTCTGTGTTGACCTGTTAACGGTTCCATTCTGACCGAGACGCCCATCCTTTTAAAAGGCCGTGATGGAGTCCCGATTCGTGTCCGGTATTAATTCCTGGGGAAGTGTGAAAATGTCGTGCAAAAGGTTGTTTCCCCCCCCCCCCCAACCGTCTGCGTTAAGTTCTGCTGTTCGGCTTCTCAAGTAACGCTATAAAAATAAATAAAAATAAAGCAAAACCGATTAGGGCAAACAAGCGTTGCGAGAAAAAAAAGAAAAGCAAAGCAGATTTAAGGTAGGCGTTGCTTGGGGGTTTCCATATTGTTGAGCTCTGAATGAGTCAAATACGCAGAAGGAAATAATAACACGAAAATATTGTATTATTCCTGGGCCACTGCCAGCAAAAAGTCTCTCAAAGCAGAAAGGTTGAATTTTGTCACGGATGACCACTTGTTGTGACTGGAGACAAAAAGACGGGAGTCGCACAACCACTGCGTACTTGCTGGCGCGGGGGGAATAGAGGTTATTTGGCTGTTGAAGACTTTTGTAACCATTTGTATATTCTTTTTACTGTTTATACATACTTTTCAGACTGCCTTTGTTTTATAATTGATGGAAGGTTTGTAATATGAATGATCAAAGCTTTTCCCCATTGTGTCTTCAAAGAAATGTGTAAATTCTTGTAAAATAATATATAGTGTGCTAGATTCATGTAAAGGAAAAAAAATATGGCCTAAACTCGTGGTAAAAGTAACTGTGTGGGCGTGTGCATGTGTACAGTTGTTAATGTGTAAATTATTTTATATAAATAAATTTGATATTTTGTAGGAGGGCTTGGCTCCTGAATGAACCAATTAGCCACATATGAGCAAATTCAGACATGTTGGCTAAACGTGGTTTAACCAGTAGCAGAGGACACAGAAGCGTGACTGACTCACCATGGCCAAAATCTCAGTTTACAGTCCAGGACACTAGGTTTAATCTTAGCCTATTACTTACATGTGAATCCAGTTGTTATAGTGAGGACTTTAAAATACCTGGCAAAGTTTATATGTCTCTGAATAAGGGAACCAACTTTTCACAAATGGTGGATACAGAGGGTCCTCTAACTTGTGAGCCCCAAATTTATGTCGCCAAGTGGGAAATTAGTTAAATGAGCCTTGCCCCATTTTAACGACCTTCCTTGCCACCGCTGTTAAGCGAATCTGGCTTCCCCACTGATTTTGCTTGTTGGGAGGTTGCAAAAGGAGATTATGTGATCCCGGGACACTCTTGTCATAAATGTGAGTCAGCTGTCAAGCGGCCAATGTAAATCACGTGTGTGTGTGTGTGTGTGTGTGTGTGTGTGTGCGCGCGCGTGTGCGCAATGGTCATAAGTGTGGAAAAACAGTTGTAAGTCACTTTTTTCAGAGCTGCTGTAATTTCCAACAGTCACTAAGCAACCTGTATAAGCCCAAAGAGAATTTCTGCTTATACTTCAGCATCTTTAGGGCGAAAGGCTGAATCAAACAATGCGTATTCTGATGCCTCTAAACCAGGGGTAGGCAACCTTGGCTTTTATGACTCGTGGACTTCAACTCCCAGAATTCCTCAGCCAGCCATGCTGAGGGAAAAGGGAGTTTCCAAGCTGAGCCATGCTGGCTCAGGAATTCTGGGAGTTGAAGTCCACGACTCGTAAAAGAGCCAAGGTTGCCTACCCATCTTAGAACATAGAATCACTGGGCTGAAAGGGACCTCAGAGGTCTCCTAGCCCAACCCCTTGCTCTCAAGCAGGAGACCTTATTCCAGGTCTTCAAACTTGGGTTCTTTTATGACTCGTGGACTTCAACTCCCAGAATTCCTCAGCCAGCCATGCTGAGGGAGGTTTCCAAGCTGAGCCATGCTGGCTCAGGAATTCTGGGAGTTGAAGTCCACAAGTCATAAAAGATCCAAGGTTGCCTACCCCTGGCTTTAAACTCACCCAGGTTGTGTTTGCAAGGAAAGGAGACCCAGCGGTTGAGAAGGCAGCTTGTCTACCTCGCTATGTCCTGATTCCCCAAGCCAAACCCCTTGCTGGATGCTACCCTTTGAAAAACGGATTCCGACACACATGCTCGGCCGACATTAAATTAACTTTATTCTTAACACCGCCGATGAAGCCACTCTTTGGGCAACAAAACAGGAACATGCTCCAGTAAAAATTTATCTGGAGAAACTTAACTAAGTCATGCAGGCACAAATGATGATGATATTAATGATAATAATAAAATGATAATCTTGATATAGTTATCACTGATGTGTGCAATACAACAGCACCAAATATCTACTCAATTGAGTTTTAAGGCACCTCTTTATTCCCCCCCCCCCCAACAAAAGAACTCTCTCTGGTCCAAATTCTCTTTCCGTTCCATTATACCGTCTCCTCTGGCAAGACTCACAGATAATAAAGTTTCTCTGAAAGGGCTAAGTTTGGCTCTCTGTGGATACTTTGCCCCACGAGGAACGCCAGCTTATGGGCATACTGGCAGGGGGCAGGGACCCGAATGACTCCCTGCAGAGAAAGGAAGAGACACAAAACAGCCCATCAGCACCATTGTTAAGGTAACAGCCATATTCTGGGATGCAGCAAACCTCAACTTGAAGTCTTTGGATGAGGATTCATGTTCGCTGGCTCAGGAATTCTGGGAGTTGAAGTCCATGTCATAAAAGAGCTGAGGTTGCCTACCCCTGTTCTAGAATGACTGAAGAGGCCCATGACTTTAGGAATCAAAGGAATTTCGCCTTTTAACTTTTTAAGAAGGAAAAAAAAGGAACAAAAATTCAACAGGGGCAGATCCACCAAGAAGAGACAATCTAGATACAATAATAATAATGTTGGAAGGGACCTTGGGGGTCATCTAGTCCAACCCCCTGCTCAGGCAGGAAACCCTACACCATTTCAGACAAACGGCTGTCCAGCCTCTTCTTAAAAGCCTCCAGTGTTGGAGCATTCACAGCTTCTGGAGGCAGGTTGTTCCACAGGTTAATTGTTCTAACTGCCATAAATAAATGGAGGTTTTAAAACATAACCTTATCTAGAGGACCAAGGGATAACTTAAGATTTCCCAAAGAGGTATCCTGTGACTCATCTCATTCAAACCCAGAAAAGCTGGTGAGGCTACAGATAATAATAATAATAATAAAAAAGAAATCTGTCAATGGGTTGGGGATCATCAGAAACTACTTTTCAACTTGATGGGAGGTGCGCTCGCCTACAACAACGGCAGAAGTATTGATCTCTACATTCCTGAGCTGCAGAACATGACAATATCTAAACGCAACTACTTTGTTGTTACGTTTCTGTATTACTTTATTGACTTAGTCCAACTTTTAGGGAATTTTCTAGGCGGCTAAAACCACCACTGTACTCATTTCTCCCCCCCCTTTCCATCCTAACTTGTAGACAAAACCTGCTCCCTATCCAGGTTTTGGGGAACGAGGTAAGACTGGAATAAGAAATAGGAAGTTTTCTTCCCTTGAATGTTGAGGTTAGTAAAAAGCCTACAGCTTAACTGGTGTCAGTGCTAAGTAATCGTGGAAGGCCCACTAAAGGGCAAGTTACTACTTACCGGCCAATTGTAGTACATATGACACAGCTTATACGTTAGCCTCTGCATGTAGTCAGGCTTCAGTGCGCTGCTGTCATAGATGACGTTGTAATGGGTGGGTGCCACTGTGCCGCTTTTCACGGACTGACTCACAATGAAGAAATCGTACCTAGAGGAGAATCAGATCAAAGCTGTCTCGAGATATGTTCAAGCCTGGAGAATTTCATCCAGGGATGGTACTCTGCGCTGAGAACAGTCCCTTCGGTGGCTAATGGGAAGTCCTTGGGCAGAATGGAAGGTAAAAGACTTCCCATTAATTCAAATTGTTCGGGTGACGTAGGTCAACATTTGTCACCTGATGTCTACATTTTTTGACCCATCACTGGGCTTTTCCCTAAAGAGCTGACCTTGTTCCAGCCTGGTCATCTTTTGTTTCCTGCCTCCTCCTGGGTCTCACAAGGAAATATGAGACAAACTCTCCCCCTATTTTCTTCTCCCTTCTGTTTGGACTTATCTCACATCAAAAATGTTAGCTCCCAACGGAGCCTGGTGTAGAGCTCTGTAAAGGCTTAAAGAAGATATTCAACAGCTGTTGGAGAACATCGGGCTAACCCTGGAAGGGAGGAAGGGGTGAGAAAGAAACTCAGAGACTGCCCCTATCTTGATGCTCTTTGGTACGAGGAGAAAGAATCGAGATCGTTCTGAAATAACAGGTTGGAAGAACGGGAAATAGGCAATTAAAAGCCTTAATCTCGTAGCCTTCCTTCCTCAAGCAATAACAGAGTTGGAAAAGACCTTGGCAGTCTTCTCGTTCAACCCCCTACTCAAGCAGGTGACCCTAAACCATTTCAGACAAGTGGTTGTCAAATCTCTGCTGTAAAACCTCCAGTGTTGTGGAGCACCCACAATTTCTGGAGGCAAGGCCTTCCACTGATTAGCTGTTCTGTCAGGAAATTTTCTCCTTAGTTCTAGGTTGCTTCTGTCCTTGATTAGTTTCCATCCATTGCTTCTTGTCCTGCCTTCGGGTGCTTTGGAGAATAGCTTGACACCCCCCCCCTTCCTCTTCTTTGGGGCAGCCTCTTAGATGTTGGAAAATCCCCCCAAGAATAGAAATCCCTTGCCTTCCTGTTTTAAAACATCTATACTGTTCTCTAGGGACGCGGTGGCTCAGTGGGTTAGGACGCTGAGCTTGTCGATCAGAAGGTCGGCCGTTTGGCGGGTCGAATCCCAAGTGCCGCGTAGCAGAGTGAGCGCCTGTTACTCGTCCCAGCTTCTGCCAACCTAGCAGTTCGAAAGCACGTAAAAATGCAAGTAGAAAAATAGGGACCACTCCGGTGGGAAGGTAACAGCGTTCCGTGCGCCTTTGGCGTCTAGTCATGCCGGCCACATGACCACGGAGACGTCCTCGGACAAGCGCTGGCTCTTCGCCTTTGAAACGGAGATGAGCACCGGCCCCTAGAGTCGGAAACGACTAGCACGCATGTGCGGGGGAACCTTTAACTTACTGACTGTTCTCTTGAACTAACAGTTGACTTACCATTCTGGCCTGGTGACTTCTAGGTCAATAACTGTGCCAGGTGGTGGATTCTGTAGTTTTCCATCAATTTCGGCAAAGAATCTGCTGTTCACACGCTTCTTTACCACGATCACCGTTAGTTTGGGGCTTGAGAAGATTGCACAGAAAGGGTTACGTTTGCATAAAGCGCTCAACATTTCTCAAGAGACAGACAGAAACTAAACGTGGCTTCCTTTCTTTCAACTGATTGTCCTCTGCTGTTCTTGGAAAATTTAAAATGTGCAATGAATTCAAAGCAAATCTGTCCGTAAAATTGCCCTTGCAGGCAAACCAAATGTGATACACAGAATCACAAATACGCTGAGTTGGTGTCAGCAACTTTTGTAGCCTAGAAAGATTTACATGAAGATTTTTTTTTTACGCGTGATCTCTTGTGTAATTCCCCGCCCCCATTATTTCTATTTCTTTGGCTGTCCTTAATGTTGCCCAAAGACATTTCCAAGCGAGCCACTCTGTAAATTAAATAAAAATAAGGCTCGATACGGCTTCTTTATTCACAGCACCTGCATTCTGCTGCCTTATTATATACCTTACAGTCCAACCCTGTCCCCAAATCACATGTGTTCTAGAAATCCTCTTGCTCCAAGGAATTGCAGCCCTACAAATTTACAAAGCGCCTTATGAGGTTGAAGTAAACTTGCACTTTGGAGTATGGCAGCCTACCCAATCAAGCCCTCTTCCTCCCAGGCAACTTAGTTAGGCACCCAACTTACCGATAGTCAGCCCCAACTGTTTTCAAGCACTCCAAAAACTGTGGGATTTCATAGCTCACCAAGGTTTTTAACTGACCGTCCCCGACACCGTCGCGATACACAATGATACGAGTTGGCATGTGTTCGTTGTAGGAATACCAAGTCCTGAGTGCCGCTTAAAGAAAGATGAGGCAGCAATTTACAAGAATGAAACCGGATCCCCAACTCAAAGAGCTCAGCCTTACCATCCCTAGACCCCCCCAAAAGCCAGTTTTTATCAAGACGGTCGTGTTTCAAATGTAGAACTGTTGTTTCTTTAGACGTGTAAAACGCCCAAGCGTTGGCACGTTGTCGCGGTGATTTTACCTTGTAGGCACACTTTGAGTCCATCCACAATTTCTTGCCCACGATCTTGAAGCACACAGCGTGAATACCAACTGTCAAGGGAAGACAAAAAGGCTCAGATCCCCAGAGACGTCCTCTGTCCTTCTGCCAATGACTTACAACCAAAATTGGGACCAGAATTCTGACCTTAAGTGAGAAGCACCTATGTGACTGGACTTGATTTTACAGTGGTTACTGAGCAAATAATGTGGTTGTTAAGTCCGAATCACCTAGTCGTAAGTCCGATATGCCATAGGCTCCTTGGCACAGAATGGGACAACTCGCCCTGAGACAATTTAACAATTCAATTTAATTGCTTAAACTAAATTTTTTTAAAAAAATTGTTGTCATGCACACTTCACTCTGTCCCTCCTTTGGCATCTTTTAATGACTCTATTCTGTTCCACCATTTCCTTGATACTGTCCCACAGCAATTCGGCACTGGTGAGTTGGCCGTGACGAATCATCTCTCTCTCCTCTAAAGCAGCAAAAACTGTTGCAAATTAGTCACGTGACCACAGGATGCTGCAACCGGTCATACGTGTGAACCAGTGCCCAGAAGAGGGCCATGTGATTGCAGGGCGGGAGGCTGGACATTTTACAACAGCCGGAAGTGCTTTTATACTTGCCAAGCACCCTTTCTGAGGCCGTTGTAACTCTGGATGGTCGCTAAATGATTAGTTGTACAGTAAGTTGAGGACGGCCTGAACACAGCAAAGCCATCCCCGAATGGCAACGCAGCCATTTGTGTGGATCACGTTTACAGTACGTTTTCCTAAAAGGACGATGTGTAGCTCTTGAAAATGTCTTAGCAATCCTACCGGGTCATTCCATGATTCAAACTCGCAACAAATGCCGCCACTGATCGCCGTCCAGCCGAGATGTCATGGTAACAGTCGATTCCCACAATCATGAGTTGTTTCATCTGGAATATTGGAGGAAGAAAAAGTGAGCTATTCTTATGAGAGAGCTGGTCTGGTCTACTGGTTAAGGCACCAGGCTAGAAAACGGCAGGCTGCGAGTTCTAGTCCTGCCTTAGCCTTGAAAACTGGCTGGGTGACCTTGGGCGGCTCCCTCTCTCTCAGCCCAACCCACCTCACAGGGTTGTTGTTGCGGGGGGAAATAGGAGGAGGAAGGTGGGTTCGCCACCTTGAGTTATTTGCAAAAAAATAAAGGCGGGGTATTAATTAGTAAGTCAACACAACTTGTCAATGAACTGGGGCAAAACACAAGGCATCCCAAAACAAGCTAAATTAAACTTTCATGTGGGTTTTTTTTAACAGGGCTGCTAAGCTAAACACCGCTGGAAGGGGGAAAAAGAAAAAAGAAAAAGAAAAAGCTACTTACTGGGATTTCAACACTCCAGAGTTCGCCCCCCATTTTACAGTTCATCTGTAAGGCAATTTTGGTGGCTATCGCCATGACAGTTTGCGGCTTGCTCAAGGTGCGGGCCAGGACACACTGGCTGGGAGTGGGACAATCGGTACACAAGTATTTCTTGATTGCATCGTATTTGTCTTTACGGTTACTGGACAGGAGACAGACCACCTTGAAGGAGAAGACATTTTTTTAAAAAAAAATCCCATTTATATCCCGCCCTTCTCCGAAGACTCAGGGCGGCTTACAATCTAAAGCACAAATCAATGTGCTTAGCATTCGATGCATCCCAGTTTTTACTGAAAACCTCAAGCGTCTCTGTTCTAGCTTGTTGGGAATCCCATCACAGGCTACGTTAAGCAGAGCTACCGTAGAGAAGCCTGCGTCATCTTTCACCTTTTACACGGGGGTGTTAAGACAACTAAATCTGGGACGTGCTGGATGACCTTTGCTGTGCTACCTTTCCATCCTTTCAAAGACGATTCAGATGCTCCAGTTAGAGAATGTCATCCTATTAGCATTTAAGGAAAGAGCAAAGTCCTGATTTCTGGGGGTTTCCTGAGGCTGCTCATAGGCCTTCTAGAGGAATCACCCCCCCCCACTCCATTTCCCAACCATCTTCACAGGCGCCCTCCGAATCTTACAGATCATATTTAATCCTGATCTTGGCACGAGGTATCAACTGGTAAGAACAGTGGGACCTGTCAGGGTTGCTGCCCCATTTATTCCTAGAAGCCAAACTCCAGAGGGTGGTTTAACCACTGGCACAAGGGTTTAAACCAGAGCCAACTTGTGGTTCCCTACATCCTGCGCTCAATGGATAATCCTGGGTAGTACGGGATCAGACAAACCACGATAGCATTCCAGTTCACGGGAACACATTGTCCATACCATCTGAGTATCGGAGGTAATCTTCTGCTTCAAGGTTCTCAGGTACGCCTCTGTTCGGTCCTCAACTTCAGCCCTACAAAGAAAGGCCATTTCACTGTAGAAATTGACGTTTTCTCAACCTGGACAACCTGAAGGCGTGCAGGGAAATTTGGGAGCTGAAGTCCACAAATCTTTAAAGTTGCCTAGGTTGAGAAACAGGTAGATCCTTGACTTTTGACCTGCAGCTGGCACTAGAACTCCTGCCATTAAGTGATGGGCTCATTAAGTGAGACTTGCCTGATTTTACAACACTCTTTTGCTGTGGTCACTAAATGAATCTAGCTCCCTCCCACCCCACCCCCGTTGGTGGGAACTGGCTGGAAAGGTTTCAAAGGCTGCTCATGTGACCCTGCCACCCGAATTTTGATCACATGACTGTGGGGCTGCAGCAATGGCCATAAATGCGAGGACCGGTTATAAGATGCTTTTCTGAATGTAGCTGTCACTTCAAATGACCGTTAACCGAAGGCTTGTAAGCTGAGGACTACCTTTCTTCGTTAGCTGCCAACCTGGCTACTCTAGACAAAAGTTACAAACCCCACCTCCAAAACACGGCACTCCTCTCCGAGAACTAGCTTCAGCTGGGAATTCCCAGAGGGGAAGGGGAAACCGAGTCGCGGTTTAAATTGGCGGCTTTCCGTTTCTGAAGCCCCTGCTGCTGCTTCTGGCGAAGAACCCGGGACCGGGCGGTGCTTACATGATGGCTTTGTTCATTCTTATGCCCATGGCGGGGGTGACTTTGAAAAGGTTTTGGACCAGAACGTTAGCAGCGTCGTAATTTCGGCGGGTGTAGATCAGCAGCCAGTTATCCAGGGGTTTCACACTGGTCAGGGTAGCGCCCCTCGTTTCCCTGGACCAGTCGGCCAGATGTGGGTTGTAGTCAAACTGAAAGGAAACAATCCAGAGCTCAGCACTTAGGAACTGGCAAAATCTCTCTCTCTCTCTTTTTAAAAATCTATCACGTTTAACCTGCCTGTATTTGAGGGGGGGAGTTTGTTTTAACGCGCTTGAGGAAGGAAGGGTTACCTACCATTTTCCCTCCCTGACGAATTTTTTCGGATTGGACCACTCGCCCCGAAAAGGAAAGCAGTTTAGATTCAAAGCTTAGCCCCCAATCCCGTAGCTCTTTCTGAACATTGTCATCTCTGCAAAAAATAAAAATAAAAATGGAGCTGGTAGATCAGGGGTGTCCAATGTGGGCAGCCTGGAATCGTCAACTCCCTGAATTGAAGTCCACAAGTCTTAAATGTTGCCCATGTTCGACTCCCCTGCAGGAGATGGTTGTTTATTCATACAGACTCTGGTTTATGCCACCTTTTCCCATCTTGATTCCTTCCCTTACAGATTTTTTTTTTGGGGAGGGGGGTTTTTTGCGAGATTCTGGCAACCTACTTATTAATGTAATTGATGAGCCGTCCAACTTCACGCATTCTTTGTTCTGGCGCAAGCCTTGTGTGAACAGACAGATCTTTCATTACGTTAAAATCGCTTCGCATCTTGTTAGTCAGGCCTACAAAGAGGAAAAAGTAAAACGCCCAGAGGGAGTGGGGGGGAGAAACATACAATAAAATCAATTTCTGTCACCAGCACTCAGACCCAACTCATTTATTATCCCCCAAAAAGAACTATTCTAAAAGTTAAAACATTCCCCTTTTTATAATTGTCAAGGCGGCAGCAGCTGGAGATATAATGATCATTTTCGTTAGAGAACTCTCGGCGTTACATTAGGTAAAAAGAAACTGCCTCATTTCCAAATAGGAAGCTGAAAAGGACCATAGAGTTGATAATAATAATAATAAGAGTTGGAGGTCTTCCAGTCCAACCCCCTGCTCAGGCAGGAAACCCTACACCATTCCAGACAAAACGTCGTCCAGTCTCTTCTTAAAAACTTCCAGTGTTGGAGCTCCCACAGATTCTGGAGTCAAGTCGTTCCACGGGTTAATTGTTCTCACTGTCAGGAAGTTTCTCCTTAGTTCTAGGTTGCTTCTCTCCTTGATTACTTTCCATCTGTTGCTTCTTCTCCTGCTTTCTGGTTCTTTGAATAGGTTGACCTTCCTCTCCGTTGTGGCAGCCCCCGAGTTAGAAGAGGGGGGTCAAGCTATTCTCCAAAGTACCTGAAGGCAGGAGAAGAAGCAACGGATGGAAACCAACCAAGGAGAGAAGCAACCTGGAACGAAGGAGGAATTTCCTGACAGTGAGAACAATTAATTAGCGGAACGACCTGCCTTCAAGTTCAACCCCTTGCCCACCCCAGAGATTGTCCAAACTTTTCTTGAAAAGCCTCCAGCAATGGAGTGCCACCACTCCAGGAGGCAGGCCAAATTCCGTCGACCAAGTACCCACTATAGGAGAAGAAAGGCAGTTTTTGAACGATCAGACCTGTAAGGTAGCAGAGTTCAGGGATGAGTATCAGTGGTCCTGCCAAGGCACCAGACGGGCCTCTTGCCCTCTTGGGTTGGCTAATCAGAACAGGCTGGCTCAAGTCGGTGATTTCTTGAGTGTATTGCTGTTTTGAAAAGCAGAGAAACACTGTTCTGAGATCCGACACACAGAAGGCAGAAAGAGGCTTCCTGTTGCAAATCTTAAGGCAAGAAGCAGCTTTGTGAGAGAGGAAAGCGGGTTTTTTTTTGTAAATTGCAAAGAAAAATTTGCTTTGGGAAAGGAAGATCGACTCTGTGCTTCAACCATGCCCTTGATCTAGGTCCCCCTTTCCCTTTCTGGGACCCCTTTTCAATGAGGTCGCATGGCAAGATTTTTGTGGGGGAGAGGGTAGGAGGAGCAACTATGCTTTTAAAGCATTTTTGGGGTGCCTGGAGGTTTAAGCCCTGCAATTCAGTTTCAACAACTGTACAACCTGGTAATCGAACAGAGAGCATTGCCAAGCCATTTAACATTTCAAATTCCCCGCGGGCCGTTTTGAATTACAAATTCAAATGATGAATGGGCTGATCAATGCCTTTGACTGAGCAAAAACCTAGCCTTGGCATTAACACATTAGGGATCTGGCCCACTTAAAAAAGGGGTGGGGAGGGGAAACCCCACAACCAGATCCTTTTCATTCCCACCAAAACCTCAGCTGCTCCGTACCATCTTGTAGTAGTCCACAAAGCTGATCATGCTTCCGTCTGATTTTTTGAAGGAACTTCGAGGATTCGACTCCCAATCGATATCGTCCACCCGGTAGGTTTTGTTGTTATACCTGGGCAGAGGGTTGGACAGCTTCGTTGTTCTCAATTACCTTAAGTCTCAATCTGAGTTTCTTGACCGCTCTGCTCGCAGCCTCCCCGGGTCGCCCCATCGCCACTGGCGACCTCCTCAGCTGGCTTCCAACAGGTCGAGTCAGTGGGGGGAAGCTAGATTTGCTTAAAGACCGCGTGACTCACTTAACAACCTGCAGTGACTGCCTGAACCGTCGTGGCCAGAGAGATGGCAAAATCAGGAAAGGCTCACTTAATGATCACCTTGCGTAGCGATGGAAATGTTGATTTCCCCCCCTGGCCCTTTCCCACTGTGGTTGTAAATCGAGGACTAACCGGGAAAGCAAAAAGTTTTGATCTACACCAGAGGTCCCCAACCTTTCAGGCACTGGGGACCCATTACGTGGAAAGAGGTTTTTCCACGGACCAGAGAGGGTGTGGTTTTGTGTGCTGCCTGCATCCCACAGATGGGGCTTTCTTTGTTTGTGTGGACCAGTTGTTGGCAAGCCATGGCCCGGTACCGGTCCATGGACCGAGGGTTGGGGACCCCCTGCTCTACACCATTAAAGTCAAAAATTCATCGACTTTACCGGGTAAGGACAATCACACCGATGAGTTCCTTCGTGCAGATTTCTCGGAACCGCTCTTCTCCAACCTGATCGTACAAGGTGTACATAAAATCCAGGACGGTCTCGCTCCGGAGGACCTTGTGACTCACGTCTGTGCAAAGCATGATGCTGGTCTCGTATTGCAGAATGGAAGTGGTGAAGCCGGGCCAGATCATCAGCCTGTGGGAGAGAGGGAAGAAATTCAGATTTAACCTTGCAACGCCCCGTGGCTCTCTTTGAAGCAAACAGCAAACTCCTCGCTCATCGGAAACAATTCCTGCCACGCATCGGTCTGCCAAGTCCCAGGCAGAAATCCCTTTTAAGTTGGCGGTCGGTTGGCTTATGAGACCAACATCCATGCGCGGGGCTTGTCCCCTTAAAAGTAATTATTTCAAGACACACTAAGGAAAATCAGCTTACTCGGGTTTGTAATCCCAGACCTTTTAAATACAAAAATGCTGCGGGCATCGGAATCATCACCTAAGGCAGAAATGAACGCTAATCTTTGTTAGGAGAGGCAGAATGTAATATCTAGAAGTTTCCAAAAGAAATAAGGGATTGAGTCTGGTCCCAACTGTGGTCATAAAGGCATTTCCAGGTTTGTTACCTGTGCTTAGGAATGCTGATTGGGTCACTTGGGTTGTAGTAATTCCGCCCAATCTGCTGCAAGTTCATTATTTTCAACAATCTGAGGAAAAAAAGCAGAAATGGAAAAGTAAGATCGTACACGGGGCTCTTAGCAGGAAATGAGTCTGATTTTGGCAATGGAGGATGGCTTTATTTTCTTCTCCTCTACCACGGGGAAGAAATCATCTTAATTACAATTGGAGGAATCACACCCAAATTTGAGCTCAGGTGCTCGTTTCAGATGATCGATCAACAAATTCCACGCCCATCCCCAAAACCCTCCAATTAACCAGGATGGGGCACGGCAGCAGCGTTAGAGAAAATGTGTCAGACTAAAAAAAGCTTGTCTGGACCAACTGGGACAA
Organism: Vipera ursinii; assembly: GCF_947247035.1. NCBI lineage: Eukaryota > Metazoa > Chordata > Lepidosauria > Squamata > Viperidae > Vipera > Vipera ursinii. Next base: position 8,238,260 of record NC_139527.1, read on the forward strand.
CCCTAACCCCCTCAAAAAAAATAATAAAAAAAAGTGAAAGCCAAAATGTTTGCAGACCCTTCCCCACATTAATGAATTCTAGAAATTGTCTAGTAGAAATGTAACTGATTCCTCATACACTTAACAAAAAAAAAAGTCCTGGGTCTCTTATGCACAGATCCTAGTAATCCCAGCTCTAAAAGAAAAGAGAAGAAAAAAGCCATCAAATGCTTTTTGAAGTAAAGGCTAACCTTCTAAATATAATATTGTAGAACTGTAGGCAAGTTGGCGAAGTTGATGGAAGCTCATTGGTTAAAGTGATGGTGATCTTCACAGTCTCTCCCTGCCGTGTCTGGCTTAACACCTCCGTCACCTAAGAGAATCACCAAGAGTTATATTTTTTAGGCTGGGGTGATTTTAAACTCCAGAAGCCTTACGAAAACTGACTAGAATCAAAAAATGGACAAGAATACTTCCTAATTTCTAAATGCTTCTCATTCTATCTGCAATTACCATCCTCAATGCCACCACAACCGTGGTGGCCCAGTGGCTAAAATGCAGTATTGCAGGCTAACTCTGCCCACTGCCAGCAGTTCAGTGTTGACCGGCTCAAGGTTGACTCAGCCTTCCATCCTTCCGAGGTTGGTAAAATGAGGACCCAGATTCTTGGAGGCAATATGCTGACTCTGTAAACCGCTAAAGAGAGGGCTGGAAAGCACTGTGAAGCAGTATGTAAGTCTTAAGTGCTATTGGTAAGTGGGAAGGGAAGGGAAGGGCTGTAGTGGCGCAGTGGTTAGAGTGCAGTATCGCAGGCTAACTTTGCCAACTGCCAGCAGTTTCATCCTGACCAGCTCAAGGTTGACTCAGCGTTCCATCCTTCCAAAGTCAGTAAAATGAAGACCCAGATTGTTGGGGGCAACAGGCTGACTCTGTAAACCGCTTAGAGAGGGTTGTAAAGCATTATGAAGCGGCATGAGAGTCCAAGGGCTATTGCTCAATCTCAAAGACTCGATCTCCATAATTCTAAATTGCCACAGCCAGTAGAGGCTGTATCTGAACTATTCAGACTATGACAGAATATTGCCGGTACCTTATTTTCCAACTTCTTGGGTAAGAACAAAATGGACCCATCGAAAGCATGTGTCTTGCCAACCAAGTTCTCATGTTGTAACAGCAAGGCTGCCCGAAGACGACGGGCTTCCATCTGTGGGTTGTAGTCAATGTGGTACTGGTATAAAGCCCACTGTGGACGAGAAGTCAGCCGGAAGTGGTTGGCGCTTAATCTGATTACACTCCCCGACATACCTGTGGAAAGGTATCCATTTCTGTCAGCCATTTATTAACAAAACAGAATCACAGAGTTGGAAGGAACCTTGGAGGTCTTCTACTCCAGCCCCCTGCTCAGACAGGAAACCCTATATCATTCCAGACAAATGGCTGTCCAATCTCTTCTTAAAAACCTCGTGTTGGAGCATTCACAACTTCTGGAGGAAAGATATTCCACTGGTTTACTGTCCTCACTGTTAGGAACTTCCTCCTTAGTTCCAGGTTGCTTCTCTCTTTGATTAGCTTCCATCTGTTGCTTCTTGCCCTGCCTTCAGGTGCTTTGGAGAATGGGTTGACCCCCTCTTCTTTGTGGCAACCCCTGAGATATTGGAAGACTGCTATCATGTCATCCCTGGGGCCTGACTAGAAGACCTCCAAGGTCCCTTCCAGATTCTATTCTATTCTATTCTATTCTATTCTATTCTATTCTATTCTATTCTTATTCCTTTTCATTAAACTAGACATAGCCAATTCCAGCAACCATTCTTTAACAAGGATTTATTAAACAAGCATTTTCAACAGGTCTGCCACAGACTGCCGTACATTCAAACCATTAACAGTAAGAGCACATCAACTGCTAAGGGTGGGAAACCTGCATTTCCTCATGGAGGATTAACACATTGTTGGATGTTGTTACAACTGGAAGGGGCTGGAAGCATGCTTCTCCCAATAAAATGCCTCAAGCGTGACAGAAAGGGCACTCAAGAAAAACATGGGCAGTTTTCCTAAGGATCCCCTACAGTACCTGTTTTGGATTCTCTAACATGTTCCATTAAGTAACGGGTGTTTACACCAAGGTCATGGTAGTCTCTGCGGCGTCCACCTCGTTCTCCCAAACTCATTTCTTGAAAGCCTGTTGAAATCTGAAATTCTGTAAAGTAGAGGAGGGAAAAAATAGTCATAATCTGCATTTGTGCTTAATTCTGGACAATCTGCACCCTGATCGGGCAAGTGAGCTGCTGCTGCTAAAGGAGATCTAAAGCAGGGGTCTTGAAACTTGGCCCTTTTATGACTTGTGGACTTACCTGGCTGAGGAATTCTGGGAGTTGAAGTCCACAAGTCATAAAAGGGCCAAGTTTCAAGACCCCTGATCTAAAGTGACCCACTGGGGATGACACAGAAGTTAAGAAACCCTCAACAACGTGATCACAAGACTTGCCACTTTGCAACCCAGAGACAAAGCACCATATCAATTCCATGGCTGGTTAGGTCAGCGCCTACAGCTGCTTTTTTTAATAGGGAGGCATTAATGAAGAACTCAACAAATCATTTATAAGATTATCATCACTGAAAGGAGAGGTATGCGACTCCTACCAGATTAGGGTTTGGTTTTTATAAAAAAAAAAAGAGTGCACTAAGATTGAGAGAAGAGAATATTTGTAGCTCAGGGCTGAACTGTGGGGTCCTTGGTGCCGAATTGGATGGCTTTCTTCAAGACGTTTCATTACCCACCTAGGCAATACCATCAATGCTAGAAGGGAGTGGGATCAGCAAGCAAAAGAGGAGGAGGAGGAGGAGGAGGAGGAGGAGGAGGAGGAGGAGGAGGAAGACTTGAGCTCCTTGGTGCTCTCTGAGCCTGGCTGTATTCCTGCAGATGTTTCATTACCAAAGCAGGCAGTGCATCATGGCTAAGACTCCAGTAGGAATGCATACAGCGACCCAGGCAGCAGATCAAAGAAACAGCTGCACTCCCCCCACCTTATTTCTACTTCAGCAGCGCAAATTCAAAAGAGCCTTGGTGGAGCAGTGGGCTAATGCCTCCTTAAGTAACACCAGCTGCCTGCAATTAGTGCAGGTTCGAGTCCCACCAGGCTCAAGGTTGACTCAGCCTCCCATCCTTCCGAGGTAGGTAAAATGAGGACCCAGATTGTTGGGGGCAATAAGCTGACTTTGTAATAATGCCGCTTGGGGTATGTGTGTGAAAGCCCTAATAAGCAGGCATATACATAGAATGAAGGCTACTGCTAAGCTTGTAAGCCGCCCTGAGTCTTCGGAGAAGGGCGGGATATAAATGGAATTAAAATAAAAAAATAAAAATAAAAAAACTACGGTTCGACTCCAGGAACATGGAAGGGACCATATTCCTGCACTTGAGGCACCAAGCCTACCTTCCGATTTCAAAAGCGGGGCACCTTTTGGCTGGCCGATCCTAGCCTGAGCCCCATTTCCTCCTTCAGCTTGATGGGCTGGAGGCAGCTGGGGAGTTACTTGGCTGTATCCAGGCGCAGGAACCTGGAAGAGGCAAGGCTGGCTTAAAAAGGGGGCTGCTCAACGTTGAAAGACAACCCGCATTATGGTAAACGTCATGAACCACAGAGGCCACAGGTGACCCTCCAAAACCAGAACTATAATACTCATCATTCCACTGAACAGGCTAGCTGGGACTTCTTGGCTATGTAGTGTGGTGATTGGAGGAGCACCAGTAGCCCCGTCCTGCCGTCCAAGAGGTAAGTTTTTTTTAAAATTTCCTCATTTTTTTAAAAACTTACAGGAGCTGCTCCCACTGCAGATGCTTCCTGACCACGGGCTCGCCCTCTTGCCCGAGATCTTGCTCTTGCTCTCCCAGTCATTGTCTCACTGAACAAGCTGTAACGGCAGACAAACATGTTATTTTCATTCTCTTTTTTTCCCATTTCCAGGGATAAAAGAAATACAGCCTGCTTTAAACTTGAACCCGTTTCCAGTACATATTTTCCGGCAATGCGATTAATACATCAGGGGAATCTTCCCCATGGTTAGAAAATAATAATAATAATAATTTAATTTGTATACCGCCCTTCTCCCGAAGGACTCAGGGTGGTGAACAGGGCAATACATAATAAAAAACCAGGATACAAAAATTAAAAAGTAATTAAACTACAATGCCCGTAATAAATTAATACATATTAAAAGTTAAAACCGATTATAAAACCCAGCCCCAACCCATCAGACCAGGCCAGATTGTTCAAATAAATAGGTTTTTAAATCGCGCCGGAAGGAGCGAAGGTCGGGGGCCGTCCGGAGCTCAACCGGCAAGCGGTTCCAAAGGTCTGGCGCGCCCACAGAGAACGCTCTCCCCCTGGGGGCCACCAGTCGACATTCTCTGATCGGTGGCACCCTGAGGAGGCCCTCTCTGTGGGAGCGCACTGGACGGAGGGAAGTTGACGCCGGCCGCAGGTGTTGCCGTAGGTAATCCGGACCCATGCCATGTAGGGCTTTGTAAGTCATCACTAACACCTTGAACCTCACCCGGAGAGCAACCGGCAGCCAATGCAGCTCGCGGAGCAAAGGTGTAGCATGGGAGTATCGGGAAGCCCCCAGCACAACTCGCGCGGCTGCATTCTGCACCAGTTGGAGTCTCCGAGTGGACTTCAAGGGCAGCCCCATGTAGAGAGCATTACAGTAGTCTAGACGAGAAGTCACGAGCGCATGAGTGACTGTACGCAAGGCATCCCGGTCTAGATAGGGTCGCAACTGGCGCACCAGGCGAACCTGGGCAAAGCCCGCCCTAGTCACAGCTCCAATATGCTCTTCTAAAGAGAGCTGTGAATCTAGAAGGACCCCCAAGTTGTGCGCCCTATCTACGGGGGGTAATAGCTCACCCCCCCATGGTCAGAGATGGAATAACCGGAATTTCCCGGGATGCTAACATGACCTCAAAGGTGTCCTTCTTAGCCCAGAAGTAGAAGCCAGGATTTGAGGCTTATGGTTCCCTTGTTGTTTACTGCAAGCCCCAACTAATCCACGGGATTCCAGAATTGACCCAGCAAGATCCAAAGCAGTTTTTATGCAAGCTAAAATTCCAAGGTGGGTTTTTGAAGCTGCAAACCCCGAGGGGCTCCCACTGTTCAAGCTAGATTCAATCTACAGCATATATTTATGCTCATATCAGATGTTTGATTTGATGTGAGCCAATCTGGAGATATCAATCCAGACATCCATAAAGGATAGGAAATAAATAGGAAACAGTCCCAGTTGAATGGCAATATGGACTTTTGCATTCCAGATACGGCAATTCTAATAGGGATCACTCAGACACAGAAACAAAACCCTGGAACACCCCAACCAACATTCTTCCCTATTTTGGACTACAACGCACCTCATTCCCAAACAACTAGGATAGCTCATCTATTTTTTAAACAATGCTTTCCATTGGTCTTATGATATACCCCATGATGAAGTCTTATTATCTCAGTAGGAGGAAGACCTATCCTTACAAAGAAACTTTAAATAAATTCTTCACTGCAGTCACAGGTAAACGAAGTCTGTTTTCAAAAATACACACAAAATAGTTAACAATGATAACCTCTCCAAAGAGAATAACAATTGTTAGTAAGTAGGAACTACCACTAGTAGCTTATAGCATTCTTCCCAATGATTTGTAATGGGGGGGGGGTGTTTGTTCCCACTTTTCTCACCTCTTTTACAAAGATATAGACCCAATTTAAGATTATTCTGGATGAACCTACTTTGATACATTTAATAAACCTAGTTTGATTCATTTAAGCCACTCATTAATGACATAATATTGATGACTGAGTTAATATTTTAATTATTCTAGTGTTTTCAAGACTTTCTATAGACTCATTAATGACATAATGAGTCTATAGAAAGTCTTGAAAACACTAGAATAATTAAAATATTAACTCAGTCATCAATGACCCATTGAATTACACAATGAACTAATGAATTTTAGATTTTAGGATCATTGTAAACTGCTCATTTATTTTTTAATAAGTCTATTGTTAACAAAGTCTTAAAAACACTAGATTAAGATATCAAGTCACTCATTAATGACCCATTAACTAACAAACTAATGAATTTTATATTTTAGGAGTTATAAATTATTTGCTCATTGACTAATCATTTTTCCACTTTTTTTCTGTTATGAGATTATTTTTTAACAAATAGAAACCTAGTCTTGAAAACACCAATATTCCATTTGCAAGCGTTTTCGGTTTTTTTTTTCTCCACTTCATTTTGTACACACAAGTTGCATACACATTTTTTACTCTTTTTTAAAATTTAAGTTCGGCTTAACTGAAGGCATTTTATGGGAAATAAGTCTAGCAACCTTTTTAATTATAACGTAAAAGACATTAGAAAAAATATATCTCTCTCTGCTCCCAGCCTTGCAACTTCATTAAACACGAGCAATTAATTTTCGATATATCCACATTCATGGCACAAATTCTTAGCCATTCTTAAGTCAATTGAGTACTATGAATAAAATAGTAAAAAAAAAAATGGGTCACTAAAAGCAAGCACCAGCTAAGGAATAAAGAGAGCAATACTGCAGCAGACTTTTTAACAAAATAATATTGAATTCAAACAAGCACTAACCAAAGAAAGCTTCAAATTAAAAAAAAAAGAAGGAATAATAAACTCGTTTATTTTAAACGGCGCTGGCTTTTCCCTCCAACGGTGAAAAGCCGCCTCACCCGGAAGGATCACTCCGCGCTCTGTGCCACGTGACACGGCTTGTTTTCTAAGCCGAGGCGCCGGAACTAATTTCTCTCCCGCTCTCGGAGGAAGACGGCACGATGCGTCCCTCGTGACCGTTGCTTCCAAGAGCGCGCTGGGCTCCCATTGGCGGAGCGGCGTCTCGTGTCCTCCCTCCCCCCTCCTCCTTTTTTTCCGGACGGACCCGAAAAAGGCCGAAGCTCCCGAGATTCGGAAGCTTTCCGAAGAAGCCCGAAAACTCCCGAAGGCTTCTTCAAAAGCCAAGGTGGGAAAACTTTTGCTTTACAAATTTGCTTCTGAAGAATTTTTTGGGATGCGCGGATGAGGCGGGATTGGATTCCCTGAGGAGATATTTGTAGCTTTTGGAATAAAAAGGTAACTTAGGCTGGACCATTTACGATGGGCTTGACAGGATGAAGTGGAAAATACTTCAGGGATGCTGGCTTGTCATTAACTAGGTTAATGACTGGTAGTCCCTGACTTACGACCACAACTGAGCCCGACATTCATGTTAAGTGAGACATTCGTTAGGTGAGCTTTGCCCTGGTTTACGACCTTTCTTCCCACCGTCGTTAAGCGAATCCCTGCAGTTACCCATTTAGTGACTGGGTCGTTAAGTGAATCCCATTGACCATGCTTGTCAGAAGGTCGCAAAAGGGGGACATGTGACATCCCGGGACACGGCAACCGTCGCAAGTACATGCCAGTTGCCTAGCGTCTGAATTTTGATCACGTGACCAGGGGGAGGCTGCAACGGTCATAGCTGTGAAGAACGGTCATTAAATGAGCTGTTGTCAAGTCGAGGACTATCTGTATTGCCAATTTGGGTGGCAACCTCCAATTTTTATTCCCACTATTATTCATTTCAGTCTTTCCGTCCTCACAATAGACAGGGGGTCCCTACGATCGCAGTTGAGCCCCAAACTTTCTGCCGCTAAGCGAGACACTTGTTCCAGGGAGTTTTTGTCCCGTTTTAAGACCTTTCCTCCCACCGTTGTTAAGTGAATCACTGCAGTTAGCGACACGGTTGTTAAGCGAATCTGGCCTCCCCCCATTGACTGCTGGTTAGTAGGTCGCAAAAGGGGATCACGTGACCCCGGGACGCTGTGAACGTCATAAATACGAGTCTCTGAATTTGGATCGCGTGACCCTGGGGAGGCTGCAACGGTTGTAAGTGGGAGACACGGTCCAAAGTCCCTTTTTTTCCAGTGTTGTTGTGACTTTGAAGAGTCACTAAATGAATTGTTAAGTTGAGGACGGCTTGCACAAGTGTTTTAGGCTACTTTGTAGGTTGGTGTTATTTTGCCATCGTGCGTGGCGTCATTTTTTGTAAATTTAGAGAGAGAGGTTATTTACAAAGTCTCGTCATCTCTGCACTGAAAGACATTTTTTTGGTTTGGTGTGCTTTTTCTGCACTTGAATTGGTTCAAGTTGCCTTTTCTCAGTTTGTATTTTAAGGTTTTGGGTTGTTTTTTTTGTATAAAGTTTTTATTGCTATTTTTTCTTCTCTACATACATATGTTAGTTTTTTCAAACAGCGTGCGAGCTGGGTTCGTAACACGCCTCAAAACACTCCTATTCCACCAGGCTGACCTGGACTGACAGGCATTTTAATTAATTATATTGACAATTTTGAATTTATTTTTAGTTTTTAATTTTAATTTATTGCACAGATGATTTTAATTTTATTTTTATCGTAATTTCTGTACTTATTATATGTTTTGTTGTTAGCCGCCCTGAGTCCTTCGGGAGATAGGGCGGGATATAAATCCCATCAATCAATCAATCAATAAATAAATAATACATATACAAATTCTACTCTTTGGTTCTCTCTTCCAACCATTTATAAAATAGATCCCAGCTTTTAATAGTATTCTATTTCTTCTTTGTCTTTTAATCTCATAGTTAATCTGTCCATCTCTGCGCATTCCAATATATCTTCTTTATTACCTCTTCTTCTGACGGTATTTGTTCATTTTGCCAGCATTGCGCATAACTTATTCTTGCTGCAGTTAGAATATGTAAAACCAAGTCTAATTTTTTTTTGTACTATTATTTTATTATTATTTTATTATACCTAATAAAAAAAATTCAGGATTAAATGCTACATGTTCTCCTAATATTTTCTAGCCAAGCATGTATTTTTTCCCCCAATAAGCCTTTACTTTATCACATGTCCACCAAACATGATAATATGTACCTAAGTTATGTTTACATTTCCAACATTTGCCTGATACATTTTTAAACATTTTTGCTAATCTAGCTGGAGGTAAATGCCATCTATAAAACATTTTATACAAATTTTCTTTGTATACAGTTGACATTGTCAGTTTATAATGTCAGTTTATAATTTATAAATAAATAAATAATAATTTCTCTCCCACAATTTTTGCCATTCTTCTAGTTCTATGTTATAACCAAAGTTCTCCGCCCACCTTATCATTGTCCCTTTAATTTGTTCACTTTCCATCTCTAAAGTTAACAAAAAATTATACAATTTTTAGATTAATTTCTCATCAGAAGTTAATAATATTTTATCAAACACATTTTGTTCTTTATAAAAGCCATACATTTTCATATCTTTTTCATATCTGTTTTGTATTTGTAAGCATGACATGTTGATGCCCTGATGTTCCAGCTCTTGTTTCGATTTTAATGTCCCATCGATATTTAAAATGTCTCTATACCCCCAAGTTTTTTCAAAATCTAACAAGTTTACATGTGAAAAAGCTTCAATTGTTGATAACCACCCTGGAATTTTTACATATATTTTCATTTTACTTTTCCCCCATACTGTTATCAAAGCATTTCTAATACAATGGTTTTGAAAATATCCATGAATTTTGTTTTTCCCATACCACAAAAACGCATGCCATCCCAGCTGTAAGTCATGTCCCTCCAAGCATAACAACCTTTTATTCCTAAGCATTATCCATTCTTTCACCCATGTCAATACAGATGGCTTGATAGTACAAAGCCCACTCAGGTAAACCAAAACCTCCATTTTCTTTAGAATCTTGCAAACTTTTCCTCTTTATTCTAGCTTTTTTTTTCCTTGCGATACAAACTTCAAAACTAAAGAATTCAACTCTTTCAAAAAAAATTCCCCCAAGTTTTATCGGAATTGTCTGAAACAGAAATAAAATCTTAGGCAATATATTCATTTTAATTGTAGCTATCCTTCCTAATGGAGACAATTTTAAATTCTTCCATTTTTTTCCAGGTCTGACTTTATTTGTTTCAAGAACCTTGTATAGTTATCTTCTTTTGATGTTGAGCATTGTATTTTAAGGTTTGATGTTGTGGTAATTCTACACCAGTGAAAAGTCCTCTGTAACGCCCAAATGTCTTAACTTCTTTATTTACCTAAGTAGATCATTCCTGATCATAATAAAGGATGCTAGCTGGACAAATTATACAGTATGATAAATAGCTGGACAATTAATAAAGTATAATTAGCGGGATAGGTTAATATAAATTATGAGCAATTGTGGACGTTCCATCACTGGAGGCTTTTAAGAGACTGCACTGTCATTTGTCTGAAATGGTCCAGGGTCTCCTGCCTGAGCAGGGGGTTGGACTAGAAGACCTCCAAGGTCCCTTCCAGCTCTATTCTGATTCTGATTCATTGATTGATTGATTCAGTCATTCATTGATTGATTGAAATATTCTGGGTCTCCTGCTTGAGCAGGGGGTTGGACTATTTTGATTGATTGATTGATTCATTGATTGATCGAAATGGTCTGGGTCTTCTTCCTGAGCAGGGGTTGGACTAGAAGACCTCCAAGGTCCCTTCTAACTCTATTCTGATTGATTGATCGATTGATTGATTCATTGATTGATCGAAAGGGTCTGGGTCTCCTGCCTGAGCAGGGGGCTGGACTAGAAGACCTCCAAGGTCCCTTCCAACCCTGTTATTCTATGTTCTATAATTATGGGGGTAGATCAACATAAATTATGATAATTAGATGGGTCAACACCATAGGTTATGAGAATTCGCTGGGTTTCCTGACTTTGTCAGTGTAGTTTTGGGATAGTTTAAAAAACCTTGTGAACCGCCCTGAGTCCTACGGGAGAAGGGCGGTATATAAATCTAATAAAATAAAATAAAATAAATAAAATAAATAGTTTGAATAGCTGAATCTCGGTTCTCTTGTGCTGCTTAAGACCTGCAATAAAGTCCAGAATAAAGTCACTTCTGTCCAGCCGGACAGGTCCATGGGTCTCCCAGCAGAGGGCAGAAAATCTCCAGAAATCTTTCTTGCAAGCTGGAAACCTCAGAAACCTCAGGATACTGGTCTTTGCTGTTCCTGGATTTGGGGGACAGTGGGTCCCCCAAATCAGCTTTTCATTTGCTGGTCAGCTGCCCCCTTCGGAGCTGGCCAGATGCTTATTCCAAGGGCATCTCTTCAGCCCCTCCCTTTGCAGTTTCCTTTCCCAGTTCTAAAATTAAACCTTTCATTTTTAGGAAACAGCAACCTGCAAGGAAGGAAGGACCAGCTTCCCTGCAGCCCACCACTTCAAATTAGGGCTGGGCTCTGCACTTTCCCCCCCCCAAAAAAAAATTCCTGGCAATGGTCCTTCCCCAAGATTTGGAGCAATTTTTAGGGGGCGATGGGAAAGAAACAGATGTGGAAGCCTTCCTTCCAAAGCTCAGTATGTTTGTTTCTTTGTTTGCATCCTGCCTTTATTATTTTTAGAAATAACTCAAGACACAAATATATTCAACACTCTTTCCTCCTGATATTTCCCCCCCCCCCCACAACGACAGCCCTACGAGGTGGGTCAGGCTGAGAGCTACAAATTGCATAAGACCTCTTGGGCGGCACAATATTCTTGAGTTTTTGCATTCCCGGCTGTCAGTTCATCCTGTTTATAAACTTTTCGAAGTTTGGCTTTATCTTATTGTCAGGATTTCCAGGTTTCTTAACATTCCCCCTTGCTTGGTTTTCCTTTCTTTCTTCCCCTTCCCTTTCCCCCCCCCTCTTACGCCTTCTCTTTCATCCTGTCTGCTGATGATAACAGAATAACAAGAGTTGGAAGGGACCTTGGAGGTCTTCTAGTCCAACCCCTACTCAAGCATTCTGGACAAGTGGCTGTCCAGTCTCTTCCTAAAAGCCTCCAGTCATGGAGCACCCGCAATTTATCATAATTTATCTTGATTTATCCAGCTAATTATAGGACATAGAATAACGGAAGGGACTCTGGAGGTCTTCTAGTCCAGCCCCCTGCTCAAGCATTCTGGACAAGTGGCTGTCCAGTCTTTTCCTAAAAGCCTCCAGTGATGGAGCACCCGCAATTTATCATAATTTATCTTGATTTATCCAGCTAATTATAGGACATAGAATAATGGAAGGGACTCTGGAGGTCTTCTAGTCCAGCCCCCTGCTCAAGCATTCTGGACAAGTGGCTGTCCCGTCTTTTCCTAAAAGCCTCCAGTGATGGAGCACCCGCAATTTATCATGATTTATCTTGATTTATCCAGCTAATTATAGGACATAGAATAATGGAAGGGACCCTGGAGGTCTTCTAGTCCAGCCCCCTGCTCAAGCATTCTGGACAAGTTTACTGTCCAGTCTCTTCCTAAAAGCCTCCAGTGATGGAGCACCCACAATTTATCATAATTTATCTTGATTTATCCAGCTAATTATAGGACATAGAATAACAGAGTGGGAAGGGACCTTGGAGGTCTTCTAGTCCAGCCCCCTGCTCAAGCGGGAGAAAGCCAGGAGAACCTCAGGAAAAGTCAGGTTTGTAAACTGGTTTCTCGTGATTTGCTCCCTCTGGGGTTCATTTTTAGTCCTGCTTTTTACAATCTTTTGATCTCCATGCTTTTAAACTGTTCGGTGCCAAAAGGTTTTATTTACGTGTTTATTAATTAAATTTATACACTGGCCATCTCGCTGTTGCCTTGACTCTGGGTGGCTTCCAAAATGATAAGCAACTTCCTGGAAGTGGCATTATGGGGTTGAGCGTGCAAATATCAAAGCAAAAAAAAAACAAAGCTGGATTTTTTTTTTCTCCACAGGATACATGGGATAAATTTATCCCTAATGCTGGATTTCTGCCAAATTCTTTACTTTGGGAGCTGGATTCCCAGATTAGCCCCAGATCTAATCCTAGAATAAATTGTGATCATTTTATTTCCTATAATAAATTTTGTAAAGGATGCTTTGCTTGCTCTGGTTTCTATGCCCACCTTCAGGAATTTATAAACATAGATTCCATGGGTGAGATAATGGCTGTTGAAGGGCATTTGTCAAAACAGTTGTGTAAAGCACAGGAAGGCTGTTGTTTAAACAATTTTGAAAACAAAACCTTTGTTCCCATATCTTTATTTGCAGAGTCGAGGGCGCAAGGGTGGATCTGAACAGCAGCCTGGTTTAAGAGAATTTTAAATCTGTTTTCAGTCCAGATTTATTAACTGGATTCTCGTGATGTGCTCCCGGGAGATTCATTTTTAGTTCTGGTTTTATCACCTTTTTATCAATAGCTCTTAAAAACAGTCTGGTTCCTATACTCTTAACTGTGAGCTGCCAAAAGCTTGTTTTATTTACGCATTTATTTAATGCACATGCTGCCCGTCTCATTCAGTGACTCTGGGTTGCGTACCAAAGGATCCAAAGATACCACTGAACAATTGAAATTAAAGGTGAAAGAATTACGATTAAAATTAAGAAAGATTTCAGGCTTTGGAGGGTTTTCTTGCCATTTTTTTTTTTTTTAAAAATGTCCTTTTGCAGAGTTTGTACTCTTTGCTGATCTTTCATTGTCTCATTGGTCTTGGGCTGTCAATCAATACAGATCGTGGTTTTTAATCCAGGGATTGGATTAAATTTTTCTGGGTTCTTTCTTTTGCAGGAGACCCAGACTCTGGCGCTAACCCTGCAAAGCAGGATGATATAAGTTGCTAAGCTACGGTTGGCTGGGTTTTTTTTTTTTTGAGTCAAAGCATCAAGATAAACGTGGGGCAGTGCCTTTTGTCAAGTAATGTTGAGCTTTTAATTTGCACCTGAAAATTCAGTCAGTTCCCCCCCCACCTCTGGTTTTTTTCCCCCCCTCCTTTGGGATCTTCCCCGGAGACAAAGAAAGAGCATCAAAGGAAGACAGCACAGCAGGACGGTCGTAAGCCTGAAGTTATAACTTAGGCATGCAGCTTTAAAAAAGAAAAAATATATATATATATATATATTGGTCTCTCTCTCTCTCTGTCTCTCTGCTATGAGTCGCCTCTAGTAATTAAGAATTTGATGCCTGCTGTTTTATCATCTCATTAGCAAAAGGGGCAGGGAAGGGGGTGGGGGGGGGAGAGTGACTTTTATCCTGGCTTGCTAGGAATCCAGCCTACCTCAAGATGATCACTTCATGAAAAGGAAAGTTAAATTTCAAAATAAACCAAAGTGGCTTGGTTGACAATGCTTTTGCTTTGCTTTGCTTTGCTTTCTCTCTCTTTTCCTTGCCTTCCCTTCCCTTCCTCCTTCTCCCCTCCCTTTCCTTCCTTTCCCTTTCCCTTCCTTTCCTTCCTCTCCCTTCCCCCTTTCCTTTCCTTCCTCTTTTCCTTTCCTTTCCTCCTTCTCCCCTCCCTCTCTTTTCCTTTCCTTTCCTTTCCTTTCCTTTCCTTTCCTTTCCTTTCCTTTCCTTTCCTTTCCTTTCCTTTCCTTTCCTTTCCTTTCCTTTCCTTTCCTCTTCCTTCCTTCCTTCCTTCCCTCCTTCCTTCCTTCCTTCCTTCCTTCCCCCTTTCCTTTCCTTTCCTTTCCCTTCCTTCCTTCCTTCCTTCCTTCCTTCCTTCCTTCCTTCCTTCCTTCCTTCCTTCCTTCCTTCCTTCCTTCCTCCTTTCCTTTCCTTTCCTTTCCTTTCCTTTCCTTTCCTTTCCTTTCCTTTCCTTTCCTTTCCTTTCCTTTCCTTTCCTTTCCTTTCCTTTCCTTTCCTTCTTTCCTCTCTCTCTTCCTGTCCTTTCCATTTCCATTTCCTCATTCACTTATTCTCTTTCCCATCCTTTTACGCCCTCTCCCCGCCCCTTCCAAATTTTGATCACGTGTCCATGGGGATGCTCTCCACAGCACGACCCCGACAACTGCAACCGTCATAAATAAGAACCAGTTGCCAAGGGTCCCAATTTTTTTTATTGATAAGTTTTACAATACATTTTTTAAAAAGACAAAACCCCTCCCAACCCCCTCCCCTCTCCCCAAACCTCCCTAACTCTTCCCTCCCCTCCCCCCTCCCCAACTTCCCAGAGCTCAATACAGGGTATAAAAATACAAACAATCATAGTCTACCTTATGCAAACAACAATAAAATATTAAGATCTATCGCACTTTAACTCTTATTAAAATAACTACAAGTAATTTATATATCACATCAATACTTATTCAAATGGTAGGTGAAACTTTTTAGTCCCATATTTATTCTGGATGTCATCAATCCATCAAAATCCAATTTTGATGACGTGACCCTGGGGATGCTGCAAGGGACGTAAGCGTAAGACACGGCCCTAAGCCCCTTTTTTTCCAGCGCCGTCGTAACTCCGAAGGGTCGCTAACCAAACGGCTGCAAGCCGAGGACTACCTGTAAATAACCAGGTCAAAGAACCCTGCCCGGTTTTGAATTCCAACCCGGAGCAGGCTTCCCAAACATCCCAATTTCTCGGGCAGCCTCCCACCGACCCAGTCAAACATTTCTTGACTTTTGAACCAAGCATTCCTACCCTTGTCATCTCTCCCAGTTTTTTCCTAGGTTTTTTTTTCCTTCTTCCTCTTTAAGTCCCCCAAGGTTGCTTTGTTCAAGAGGAAAAAGAAATTCAGAGGAGGAGGAGGAGGCGGAGGCGAAGAAAGCCCTTATGTAAACTACCGTCTGGTTCCGTGCCAACATATTAACTAATTTCTTGCAGAGCCTTTGAAGTTAGCAGGGGGTTCCCCCGCTTATGGAGCAGAGAAAGAAAGGACACTTTAAGTGATTCTTTTTCATCCCGTTAGCTTAATGAAAGATTAATAACCTTGTTATTTTCCGGGTCTGCTCTATTTTCTTTTCAAGTGGGGGGGGAGAGGCTGTTTCAACACTTGCTCAAACCTTCATCTCCCTTATCGTGATGATGGCACGGGCCACCGGCGGGCTAATTTTGATATAATAGGCTGCGGGTCGCAAAGCTGGCCTGTTATGCGTCAACTCCCTTTAGCAGGGGTCTTCAAACTTGGCCCTTTGATGACTTGTGGACTTCAACTCCCAGAATTCCTCAGCCAGGCACGCCTGGCTGAGGGATTCTGGGAGTTGAAGTCCACAAGTCATCAAAGGGCCAAGTTTGAAGACCCCTGCCCTTTAGCATCGCTGATATTGGAGATTTCAGAGGGTTAACTCCTGGCTTGGTCTCAGGAAAATATTGATCTAGGGCAGACATGTCAAACACAAGGCCCGGGGGCCAGATCCGGCCCGCGAAGTGGTTTCATGCGTCCCGCGAAGCCATCCTGGAAACAGTGAGGGAACGGCCCCCACTGCCTTGGCCCTGGCCTAGAGACCCTCCTTCTGCCAGAGACCCCCAGATCTGTCCCACTCCTGCCCAGGCCTCCATAGGCACCCTTGATGCGAACGATGGAGAGCTGGCCACGCCCACCCAGTAGGCCATACGCACTCTAGCCACGCCCACCCAGTAGGCCACGCCCACCCGGCCCCTTGAGGGCAACGGCAATGCTGATGTGGCCCTCAATGAAATTGAGTTTGACACCCCTGATCTAGGGCTTAGGTGCCTCCTGGATGCAGGGAAGCTAGCACCTGCCCTGGTTTCACCTGCAAAGGTGGTTGGATGCTGGCTTGGAGCTTGCTACGGGTGACTGACGACCACAGTACAGCCCAAACTTTCTGCCCCGTTTTATAACCTTTCTTGCCACAGTTGTTAAGTAAAACGCTGCACATTGTTAGTCCCACGGTTAAGTGGATCCGGCTTCCCCACTGACTTTAGAATAGAATAGAGCTGGAAGGGACCTTGGAGGTCTTCTAGTCCAGCCCTCTGCTCGAGCAGGAGAACCTAAGAAGAAACTTAATTAAGGAGAAACTTCCTAAGAGTGAGGACAATCTACCAGTGGAACAGCTTGCCACCAGAAATTGTGGGCGCTCCGTCAGTGGAGAGTTTTAAGAAGAGACTGGACAGTCACTTGTCTGAGATGGTATAGGTTCTCCTGCTTGAGCAGGGGGCTGGATTAGAAGACCTCCAAGATCCCTTCCAGATTCTATTCTATTCTATTCTATTCTATTCTATTCTATTCTATTCTATTCTATTCTATTCTATTCTATTCTATTCTATTCTATTCTATTCTATCCTATCCCATCCCATCCCATCCCATCCCATCCCATCCCATCCCATCCCATCTATTCTATTCTATTCTATTCTATTCTATTCTATTCTATTCTATTCTATTCTATTCTATTCTATTCTATTCTATTCTATTCTATTCTATTCTATTCTATTCTATTCTATCCCATCCCATCCCATCCCATCCCATCCCATCCCATCCCATCCCATCCCATCCCATCCCATCTATTCTATTCTATTCTATTCTATTCTATTCTATTCTATTCTATTCTATTCTATTCTATTCTATTCTATTCTATTCTATTCTATTCCATTCCATTCCATTCCATTCCATTCCATTCCATTCCATTCCATTCCATTCCATTCCATTCCATTCCATTCCATTCTAGACGGTGACTGTCTAGTCTCTTCTTAAAAACTTTGCTTGTGAGAAGGTCGCAAAAGGGGATCACATGACCCTGGGATATTGCAACCGTCATAAATATGAGTCAGTCGTCAGTCATCTGAATTTTGATCATGTGACCATGGAATGCTAGTACAACAGTTGTAAGTTGTGAAAAACGGCCATAAGTCACTTTTCCCAGTGCCTTTGTGACTTTGAATGGTCACTAAATGAACTTGAATGTTTCACTTAGGGACGGAAATTTTGCACTGAATTGTGGCCGTAAATTGAGGAGCACCTGTAATTAACTTCAGTAATTTGGGGGCTGAAGGCTGCTCGCATTGTACAACAGAGACGCTTGCTAACCGGTCCATGGCAGATCCAAAAGTCAGAGCTTGGGTAATACAGTGGAAATTAAAACAGAATTTTCCTGCCATTATCCCAAACAGCCTACTTAATAAGTTGGGTAATGAAAAAGAATAATTTATTACGGACTTGTGAGTTTTGACAGTTCTAAAAAGATATCCTTAGAGTTTTCTCCCAAAGGAAATTGAGATGAAGCGAATTGCCAGGGTTTGCTATAATTTTTCTGTCTGTAGAATTTTGTTTAGGGGAAATGTTTTTACGTCTTCCCAGACCTTCGGCCCTGCAACATAACCTATTTTAGACTGGGATGCTCGGAATAATGTTCTTTTCCAACCCTCTTCACAAAAGGTTTCATTCCCTTCATATATACGTAGTCAATCAGTCAGAATAGAGCTGGAAGGGACCTTGGAGGTCTTCTAGTCCAACCCCTTGCTCAAAGCAGGAGACCCTATACCAAGGGTCGGCAACCTCGGCTCTTTTATGACTCGTGGACTTCAACTCCCAGAGCCGAGGTTCCCGACCCCTGCCCTATACCATTTCAGACAGGTGGCTGTCCCGTCTCTTCTTAAAAAACCCCACAATGTCTGGTGGCAAGCTGTTCCACTGGTTAATTGTCCTTGCTGTCAGGAAGTTTCTCCTTAATTCCAGGATGCTTCTCTCTTTGGTCAGTTTCCAACCGTTGTTTCTTGTCCTTCCCTCTGGTGCTTTAAAGAATAAGTTGATCCCCTCTTCTTGGTGGCAGCCCCTCAAGTACTGGAACACTGCTTATCATGTCACCCCTATTTCTTCTTTTCTTTTGACTCGCCAGACCCAACTCTTGCAGCCGTTCTTCCTATGTTTTGGTCTCCAGGCCTCTGATCCTCTTAGTTGCACTTCTCTGAATTTTTTCCAAACTCTTAACATCTTTTCTGTGATACTGTGACCAAAATTGGCTGCAGTATTCCAGGTGTGGCCTTAAGTAAAGATTTATAAAGCCGGACTAATACCTCGCGTGATCTTGATTCTACGCCTCTGTTTATGCAACCCAGGATTGTATTGGCTTTTTTGGCTGCTGCTGCACATTGCTGGCTCATGGTTAAGAGATCATCTTCGGCTTACAACCAGAACTGAGGTCAAAATTTATTAAACAAGGTAGTTATTAAGTGATTTGTGCCTCATTTCACGGTCTTTTTTGCCACTGTTGTTGAGTGAATCACTGCAATTGTTAAGTGAATCATGCGGTCGTTAAGCAAATCCGGCTTTCCCCATTGACTTTGTTTGTTGGAAGCTGGCTGGGAAGGTTACAAATGGGGATCACGTGACCCCAGGACACTGCAACAGTCATAAGTACATGCCAGTTGCCAAGTGCCTGAATTTTGATCATGTGACCATAGAGATGCTGCGACGGTCATAAGTGTGCAACCAGTCATTAATCATTTTTTTCAGTACTGTTGTAACTTTGGTAACTAACAAATCAAGGACTAGATAGATAGATTAGATAGATAGATGGATGATAGGTAGGTAGATAGATAGATAGATAGATAGATAGATAGATAGATAGATAGATAGATAGATAGATAATTTTGCATAAATGGATTAAACTGGTACAATAAATGCATTTTTCTAACTGGTTTCTGATCAGTTAAAAGGCTCCACAACCTCATTTTAGTATGACTGGAAGGGAGAAGAAAGTGTAAACAGTTTTAAAAATATTTCATTTTTAAGTTCATTTTTCCCAGACGTGGAACTTAGAGTATGTAAGAACAGGTAGTCTTTGACTTACGACCACAATTGACCCAATTTCTGTATCTAAATGAGACAATTGATCAGTGAATTTTGAGCGAAAGAGAGAACGAGAGAGAGAGAGAGAGAGAAAGGGAGAGAGAGAGAAGAGAGAGAGAAAGAGTGGGAAAGAGAGAGAGAGAGGAAGAGAGAAACAGATGCCAGATAGGAGGCAATGAATCCCAACATCTGGGGGTGGATTTTCAAACAATACACACAGAGAAAATGGTGCCCCTGCTGTTCTGCTTCCCTTTAAGTTATAAAAGTTCTGTTTTCACTTTGAAAATAGCTTTTTTTTTCAAACAACACAATCAAAGCAGCATCAACTTTAAAAAGCGTGCTGAAACATCTTGCGCACTTTCTCAAAAAAAAGACGCTGTAACATTGCCCGCAGGAACTGAGTGATGGGCATGCCACAGCCTCCTGGGACTTGAAAGGTTGCAGCAGATACCAAAACAGGACAGGTGAGATTTTGTGCACAGATCGACAAAAAAAGGAGGACGCTCTCTTTGATATTGGGAAAGGAAGCGATTGAAGAGCGAGCTGTCCCCCCCGGGGAGAATCTTCATGCTCTCGTTGGCTTTGATTCAAAAGCAGCACATTTTTAGACCTGATGGATGGTGACGACCAACTTGGGAACATCTAACCGGCACTCGAACGGGTGAAAAATTGGGGGTTAAAGGCCGTTGCCTCTGAATCAGGGCTGTCTCGAATATATATATCACGGGGTCACCTCATTTTGAACACACTTCTACATTCCCATAAGATCTTTAGATTTTAGAGACGTGGTGGCATCTACCTGGGCTTCATCGACCCTGAAAAAGCTCCAAAAAGGGAAAACCAAATCCCGTGGAGTTCACCAGGAGATGGATTCAACTTGAGGACATTTTTATTGCTTTGATGGGAGCAGCTGAGCACCAGAGGAAGACCATAGAACATTTGGGACCCCAGAAATATCTGAAAAGAAGGCTACTCGAAGCCTTTCCCTAACACTCCCCCCCAAAATCAAGGATGTGATGGGTCCATGAATTCCTAAGAAGCTGAACAGGAGGAGTAAATGGCAGCCTTGTCTTACTGTGCAATGTGAACTCAGTCCCAAAGCTGCTTTTTTTCAAAAGGCAACTGGGCTTTCTTTGTTTTTCTTTGAAGACATTTCACTTCTCATCCAAGAAGATTCTTCAGTTCTGGCTTTGTTCAAGGGGAAAATCCCAGTGGCCTCTTGCAAAAAAAAAAGGCGCCTTTGGGACAACCGTGACCTGGATGACTGAGAAACAACAGTGGCTCACAAGCCCTGATTGATAGGCTAATTATCCATCCGTGGTTGGTGTCTGCCCTGAGCTGTGACTGGCAAACCATAGCGGTTTAAGCGTTGAGTTGTTAAAGGTAAAGGTAAAGGTTCCCCCGCACACGCGTGCTAGTCATTTCCGACTCTAGGGGCCGGTGCTCATCTCCGTTTCAAAGCCGAAGAAGCCAGCGCTTGTCCGAGGACGTCTCCGTGGCCATGTGGCCGGCATGACTAGACACCAAAGGCGCACGGAACGCTGTCACCTTCCCACCGGAGTGGTCCCTATTTTTCTACTTGCATTTTTACGTGCTTTCGAACTGCTAGGTTGGCAGAAGCTGGGACGAGTAACAGGCGCTCACTCTGTTACGCGGCACTCGGGATCCGACCCGCCAAACTGCCGACCTTCCGATCAACAAGCTCAGCGTCCTAACCCACTGAGCCACCGTGTCCCCTGCCTTGAGCCGTGACTGGCAAACCATAGCGGTTTAAGCGTTGTTGAGTTGGTTGTGTTAACCAGTCCTTATTGTACACAAAAGAGATGTTTCTTCAACTTCCAAATCTCGTTTAAGATGTTCCTATGCTGCAATTATCTTTATTGTACACCTGCAATAATTTTACTACTTCCGCATCCCATCCTCTGCTTCTTACCCCACCCCCCTCCACTAGCTATCATTATGTAAAGCCAACCTGAACAGGTGGAGTTCTTTCTCTCCTACTTTAAGCATCCCTGGAAAGGTGACACAATTGCCGTCGTTCCACTCACCTGTTTCATTTGAAATCTTTTTTTTTTAACAAAAGCAAACCAGTTTGGTGAGATACTTCCTATCAGGTTTTTTTGGGGGGGAAACACGGCTTAAACAAATGCAAGCATCTCTTTTTCTCACCACCAGCTCTGCTCCCTCCCTTCCCACTGATCTGTGAGAGAATAGCCAGAAACTATTGTATGGGGTTACTCTCTGTTGCCTGAGAAAAACTGAAGGAAGGAAGGGAAATTTCTCTTTGTAGTTAAGCAAGGAAGCAACAATGCAACAGCTGGACCGCCGGTCTCCTGGGATGTGAGTTACCCGTAAGGAATGAGCATCCGTCTTTATGGATTATGATGGCTTTGCGGATGTCGTAGAAACGTTCCTTGGGGCCCAATTGGTCCTGATCAGCTGAAGACCTCCAGGATTTGAGAATTAGGGGTGACATGATAGCAGCCTTCCAAAATATCAGGGGCTGCCACAGAGAAGATGGGGTCAACCTAACCTCTGAAGCATCAGAGGGCAGGACAAGAAGCAACGGATGGAAACTGACCAAGGAGAGAAGCAACCTGGAATTAAGGAGGATTTCCTGACAGTGAGGACAATTAACCAGTGGAACAGCTTGCCACCAGAAATCGTGGGCGCTCCATCACTGGAGGTTTTTAAGAAGAGATTGAACAACCCGTTGTCTGAAATGGTATAGGGCTTCATGCCTGAGCAGGGGGTTGGTCTAGAAGACCTCCAAGGTCCCTTCCAACTCTGTTGCTCCATTCTACATAGCATTCTCTTGGTTACCAGTGTCTCAGATTTCATTCTTAATTTCCAAGCTCCCTAAATTTTGCTCACATGACCGTGGGGATGCTGCAGCAGTCATCAGGGCGAGGACTAACCGTCAGGCACCGCTCAGTGTTGCTGTCGCTTTGAACCGTTGTAAGTGTGAGGACCTGTTCTAAGTCACTTTTTTCCCCCAGTGCCGCTCTAACTTCGAATGTCACAAATGTGAGGGCTTGAGTTGTTTTTAAGTCCGGGGTTCGCAACTAGGGGTTGCGAGACGATATTCCAGGGGGTGCGAAAACTCAAATTTTCCAAATTATAGTTACGTGCATAATCCGTGGCCCTTATTTTGAACTTTTGTAAGGGGTGCGAGAAGGTATCAGAAGCGTTCCAGGGGCCCGGGGTATAGACAACGTTGGGAACCGCTGGTCTAGGAGATCTCTATGCCAAGGCAAGACTTGATCCCTAGCTCCTGGCGAAGCACCACCATGCTAAAGGTTAACCCAGGGGTCTTCCAACTTGGCCCTCTTATGACTTGTGGACTTCAACTCCCAGAATTCCTCAGCCGGGCACACTGGCTGAGGAATTCTGGGAGTTGAAGTCCACAAGTCATCAAAGGGCCAAGTTGGAAGACCTCTGGGTTAAACCAAGAGCTGTGTGGATTACAGAAGGCTAAAAGGAAAGAGATTTGGCTGTCCAAAATTACTGCACCCGTGCGTGCATTTTGGGGTGTGTGTGTGTGTGGAGGAGACGTGGGACCCCCCCTCCGCAGCCAAACATCACTACCCCCCCCCAGCGTGCTTTTGGTTCACTTCGGTGCCGCCTCCGTTTCTCCCTCCTTGCAGCATTGTTCATACTTACTCACTTGTAGCCCAGAGACAAGGGACTAGTGACTCGTTCATAGCTAGCGGAGCCTGGCTGATTTAATTCTCTCTCTGTCCTCTCCCCGCCCCCCCAGAATCCAATTGCAGGATTAGGATGGAGGGGGGTTGGGGGGGTTGAGAAGAGAGCCCTAGCAAAGGGTGGTGGGAGAAGGAAGCTTAGCTGGGGAGCCCCTTGCAAAGTGGGGGCTGCTTCCCTTTTCTGCTTTCAGATGCATCTTCAAAGGGTTTCCTGCAGCCTTCTGGCCTTCGGACCTCAGGAGGAGGAGGAGGAGGAGGAGGAGGAGGAGGAGGAGGAGGAGGAGGAGGAGGAGGAGGAGGAGGAGGAGGAAGGATAAGAAGAGGGGAAAGAGAATGACTATGGAGCTTGTTTTCTTGCAGACATTTCATGACCCAACTAGGTAACACCATTAGTATGAGAAGGGAGTGGGGTTTGCAGGGAGGAGGAGGAGGAGGAGGAGGAGGAGGAGGAGGAGGAAGGAGTGGAGGGGGAAGGGGGGAGGAGAAAGGGGAAGAAGAGGAGGAGGAGATGAGGGAGAAGAAGAAAAAGACGAAGAAGAGGAGGAGAAAAAAGGGGAAGAGGAGGAAGGAAAAGAGGAGAAATAATAATAATAATAAACCTTTATTGTCAAAGTAGGGGAGGGGAAAGGGGAGAAAGGAGAAAGAAGAGGGGAGGGGGAAGGGGGAGGAGAGGAGGGAGAAGGAGAAAAAGGGAGAGAAAAAAGGAAGAAGAGGAAGAAAAAAAGGAGGAACAGGAAGGGGAGGAGGAGAAAGAAGAAGAGGAGAAAAAAGAGGAAGGGGGAAGAAAAAGAAGAGAAAGAGGGGAGGGGGAAGGGGAGAAAGGAGAAAGAGGGGAGGGGGAAGGGGGGAGGAGAAGGAGGAAGAGGAGGAGGAGATGAGGGAGAAGAAGAAAAAGAGGAAGAAGAGGAAGAGGAGAAAAAAGAGGAAGAGGAGGAAGAAAAAAAGGAGAAACAGGAGGAGAGGGGGAAGGGGACGAGGAGAAAGAAGAAGAGAAAAAAGAGGAAGAGGGGAAGAAAAAGAGGAGAAATAGGGGAGGGAGCAGCGGAGGAGGAGGAGGAGGAGGAGGAGGAGGAGGAGGAGGAGGAAGAAAGTTTCTTTGAAATGACTCATCTGAATACTTAGCATTTCAAACAACCCATCTTGGCTTTTTTTTAGCAAGCTAATCAGGGTCAGTGTTGGTCAGTGGTTGGATGGGGAACCACTTGGAGATCTCCAAGCTGTAGGCCGGATCAGCGAGTAGAAAAAGGAAAGGAAAAAAAAAACACATGTCACTTTCTGGGAGGCTCCTTCCAAGCTTTCCCCTCCCTTGCCGAGTCGCTTGGGCGGTGCGCTTCTCTTTTAAAGCCAGCCAAGAAGCCATCCGGAACTTCATGAGGTCATGCACCTTGCGACATCTGCTAGAAGATGGGCCGGGAGCCAGGGAGTCTCTGCAGCGTCTCTGCAGCATCGCCGATGATCCCTGGCTTGTCTTAAAATACCTCCAGCCCAAAAGGTCTGATGCTGTCGGTTTCAAAGCAGGTGCAGCGAGGTTTGGAAGGGTGTACTTAGGCATGAAAAGGAGATAATTGGGGGTGGAGGCCCATAATTGCGGTGTGAATTAACCAGCCTCCCCCTCCCCCCCTCTCCCTTGTACCTTCCCCTGTGCTAGGGGGCAAAAAGGACCAGCGTTCCTTCATCTTCCATCTAACAGAACAGAATAACAGAGTCGGAAGGGACCTTGGAGGTCATCTAGTCCAACCCTCCGCTCAGGCAGCAGACCCTATGCCATTTCACGCAATGGGCTGTTCCAATTTCTTCTTGAAAACGTCTAGTGATGCAGCACCCACAACTTCTGGAGGCAAAAGCTGTTCCACTGATTAATATTCTCACTGGGAGGAAATTCCTTCTTCGTTCCAGGTTGCTTCTCTGCTTGATGAGTTTCCAATCTGTTGCTTCTTGTCCTGCCTGCGGGCGCTTTGGAGAATAGCTTGACTCCCTCTTCTTTGGGGCAGCCCCTGAGATACTGGAATGCTGCTATCATGTCCCCCCCTCGTCCTTCTCTTCATTAGACTAGACCAGGGGTAGGCAACCTCGCCTCTTTTATGACTCATGGACTTCAAATCCCAGAATTCCTGAGTCAGCTATGCTGACTCAGGAATTCTGGGAGTTGAAGTCCATGAGTCATAAAAGAGCTGAGGTTGCCTACCCCTGGACTAGACATGCCCAATTCCAGCAACCGTTCCTTATATGTTTTAGCCTCCAGTCCCCTGATCATCTTGGTTGCTCTTCTCTGCACTCTTTCCGGAGTCTCAACAACTTTTTGGTTTTATATTGTGGCAATTTTGTTGGTCTGCTGTTTGCTTGGTGAGCCCTGAAAAATGCAGGGGTTCCCCAGCACTACGATTGCCCAACTATTTTTCCAGGCACCGTCTGATTCTAGGCCAGCACTTTCTCCAATGTGTGAGAGAGAGAAACTGGGCCGTTGACGCATCTTCCTTTATTCAGCTTCTGCTCCGGCTTGCTCAGAGTGATTTACCTTTCTTAGGCCGCCGGACCTTCCTATGGTGTGAAGCAAATCACGATTTTGTTAGGTTTATATGCAGCCATCTTCAGAGGCAGGGACCGAATGAGGAGATTGTTAAGAGTGTGCCTCTGCGTGAGTTCCTTTTCCAGCCTTTTCCGTCATGGCTACCTCTGCAATATTCTTAAACATGGAAGGGAGGGAGGAATATCCATCCCTCCATCCATTGTATCTATCTTTCTGTCTTTCATATCTAGTAACTTATCTACCTGTCTGTCTCTTTCATATCTATGTATAATATCTATTGTATCTACCTATCTACTATATCTATAATATCTTTTTATCGCTGTCATTCATATCTATGTCTGTCTGTCTATCTACATCTATTTATCCATTCATCCATTGTCTGTCTGTCTGTCTGTCTGTCTGTCTGTCTGTCTATCTATCTGTCTGTCTGTCTGTCTATCTATCTATCTATCTATCTATCTATCTATCTATCTATCTATCTATCATCTATCTATCTATCTATCTATCTATCTATCTATCTATCTATCATCTATCTTCTTTCTTTCTTATCTATCTTATTCTATCATCTATCCATCTATCCATTATCTGCTTGCCTGCCTACCTACCTACCTACCTACCTATCTCTATCATATATCAACTATATATTTATCAATTATCTATCTATCTATCTATCTATCTATCTATCTATCTATCTATCTATTTATCATTCTATCATCTATCTTTTCTTTCTTATCTATCATCATTCATCTATCCATCATCTATCTGTCTATCCATCATCTATCCATCCATCTATTATCTGCCTACCTACCTACCTACCTATCTCTATCATATATCAACTATCTATCAATTATCTGTCTGTCTGTCTGTCTGTCTGTCTATCTATCTATCTATCTATCTATCTATCTATCTATCTATCTATCTCTATCTATCTATCTATCTATCTATCTATCTATCTATCTATCTATCTATCTATCTATCTATCTATCTATCATCTATCTAGCTTTCTCTCTGTCTTTCATATCTAGTTATTTATCATTTCTATCTTTCTGTCGCTCTGTCTTTAATATCTACCTATCATATCTAGCTATATTTTCTATCTTTCGTGTCTATCATGTCTACAGGTAAATCCTCAACTTAGACAACTGCGTTTGGTGATCGTTCAAAGTTACAACGGCAGTGAAAAAAATGACCGTTTTTCACACTTACCACCATCGCAGCATCCATTCCCCCGTGGTCACGTGATCAAAATTCAGAGGCTTGGCAGCTGACTCATATTTATGACGGTTTGCAGTGTCCCAGGTGTGTGTGTGTGTCACATGATCCCCTTTTGTGACCCACTGACAAGCAAAAATCAATGGGGAAGCTGGATTCATTTAACAACCAGGTTACCAACTGAAGTGCAATGATTCATTTAGCGACTGTGCCAGGTAAGGTCATAAAATGGGGCAAAATTCACTTAACAGGTGTCTCACTTAGCAACAGAAATTTTGGACTCAGTTGAGGACTACCAGTATTTTTCTATCTCTCCATCTTTCATATCCAGCTATCTCTATCATATCTGGCTATCAAGCATATCTCTCTCTCTCTCTCTCTCTCTCTCCCTCCCTCCCTCCCTCCCTCCCTCTCTCCCTCCCTCCCTCCCTCCCTCTTTCCCTCTCTCTCCCTCTCTCTTCCTCCCTTCCTCCCTCTTTCCCTCCCTCCCTCCCTCCCTCCCTCCCTCCCTCTTTCCCTCTCTCTCTCTCTCTCTCCCTCCCTTCCTCTAGTTTAAAATTGTTTTGTGGTTGATCAGGGAAAAAGGAAAAAGACGCTGGCATCAGATGTCCAAAGTTTAAAAAGTTCTAAGGTAGACTCTGAACACAAGCTGAGGGCCATTATTGCCCCCAGCTTCCCCCATTCTCTCTCTGTTGTGTGTGTGTTTGTGTGTGTGTTCCCTGCTCTCAGTTCCTCTCCCATTGGCAACAGAGAGGATTGTGCAGTTTCTAAAGCTCTGGCCTTGTTCTGAGAACTAAGGACCTTTTTGTGATGCAAATGAAATTAACTCACTCCTTGTTAGATTCCCCCCCCCTCTCTCTCTCTCTCTCTCTCTTCTTTCTTTCTTTCTTTCTTTCTTTCTTTCTTTCTTTCTTTCTTTCTTTCTTTCTTTCTTTCTTTCTTTCTTTCTCTGCACCCTAATCCACTTTGGCGTGCAAGAGGGAGGGAATTGCAGGCACAAACTACATAGAGGAACCTCAGAGCAGAGGGGGATTTTTGTTCCAGAAGAGGAAATGAGATTCTCTTCTTTTTAAGGACCCTTTTTATCCCTGACAAAAAAGAAATTGTCAAAGTGGGGGTGACCTCTCTCATCGTACACACCAAAAATAGCGATTTTTTTTTATCATTTAAAAATCTCCCAAACATATTCAAGGAAACAGTCAAGAATCAGGAAAAGTACTTTTCCTATCTACAGTATATTATTTCATACTATTTGATATGATGCATATCATATATTTCACTCATACACACACATATACTATGGGGAGGCTGCAACAAGTCCTAAGTGTGAAAAATGGTCATGGGTCACTTTTTTTCAAGGCTGTTGTAACTCTGAATGGTCACTAAATGAATTATTTCGTTATAAGTTGAGGACATATAACTTATTTAGTCATAAGTCGAGGACTACCTGTATATCAAATTTAGAGACCACCCATCTCACTCCAGAGTGATTCTTGGTGGTGTAAACGATTTAAAAAGTTTCTTCCTGAGAATTTCCAATCACAGGGAGAGTTACCGTACTTTCACTTTGAAACTCCTGCCTAAGTTTCAACTTCCTGACCAACTCCAGAACAGTTGAAAAGTCCTCCTTTAACCACTACACCAGACTGTTTGAATGCTAGAGTTGCCAAATGTAGTGTTATTCAGATGTGCATCAGCTGTCCTACCAGCTCTTTTTCTCCCCTGCACCCAGAGCTGTTCTAGTACCATTTTATAAAGCCTTAGTAAGACCACCCTTGGAATATTGCATCCATTTTTGGACACCACAATATAAAAAATTTGTTGAGGCTCTAGAAAGAGTGCAGAGAAGAGCAACAAAGATGATTAGGGGGCTGGAGGCTAAAGCATATAAAGAACAGTTGCAAGGAATTGGGTATGTCTAGTTTAATGACAAGGACTAGGGGGTGACTTAATAGCAGTGTTACAATATCTCAGGGATTGCCACAAAGAAGAGGGGGCCATGCTATTCTCCAAAGCACCTGAAGGCAAGAGGAGAAACAATGGATGGAAACTGATCAAAGAGAGAAGCAACCTGAAATTAAGGAGAAACTTACTAACAGTCAAGACAGTTAACCAGTGGAACAGCTTTGCCTCCAGAGCTTTGCAGGTGCTTCATCACTGGAGGCTTTTAAGAAAAGACAAGACAACCACTTGTCTGAAATGGTATAGGGTCTCCTGCTTGAGTGGGGGGCTGGCCTAGGAGACCTCCAAGATCCCTTCCAGCTCTATTCTGTTTGAGAACAAACAACCAGTGGAAGGACTTGCCTCCAGAAGTTGTGCGTGCTCTAACACTGGAACTCTTTAAGAAGGGAAGCAACGGATGGAAACTCATCAAGGAGAGAAGCAGTGTAGAAGTAAGGAGAAATTTCCTGACAGGGAGAACAATTAATCAGTGGAACAACCTGCCTCCAGAAGTGGTGAATGCTCCAACACTGGAGGTTTTTCAAAAGAGATTGGATGTCTATTTGTCTGGAATGGTGTAGGGCAGGGGTCTTCAAACTTGGCCCTTTTGTGACTTGTGGACTTCAACTCCCAGAATTCCTTAGCTAGCATGCCTGGCTGAGGAATTCTGGGAGTTGAAGTCCACAAGTCATAAAAGGGCCAAGTTTGATGACCCCTGGTGTAGGGTTTCCTGCCTGAGCAAGGGGGTTGAGCTAGATGACCTCCAAGGTCCCTTCTAATTCTGTTACTCTGTTTTGTTCTCCAAAGCACCAGAAGGCAGGAGAAGCAGCAACGGATGGAAACTAATGAAGGAGAAAAGCAACCTAGAACGAAGGAGAAACTCCCTAAAGGTGAGAACTCTTAACCAACGGAACAACTTGCCTCCAGAAATTGAGGTTGCTCCAGACATTTTCTTCCTTCCTTTAAAAGAGCTGTATGGCAGTCCGGCTACTTCACCACCCTGGCATGCTCTGTATGCCAGCAAACTGGTGCCAACCTGCTTTGGCATTCACCTGGTCACCCAAAACTCATTCACCCCCCCCAGCCCCAGCCCCCCCCCACCGCCTTCCCAAAATGATAGAATGCTTTATCAAACTAAAAGTCATTTTATTTCTCTCTCGACATGTTTTAATAAAATAGGGCATGAAAAATAGCTGCCTATTACAAATAGAGAAAGCTAGATATACACACAGAGCAGGCGCACACCCATGTGCCCTGCTTTCCCTTTGGGGATGGAGCGGGTGGAGGAAAATGGGAGTATTTCCTTGATCTATTCATGGATAGAATCTATTTAACAATGGA
Source organism: Vipera ursinii (assembly GCF_947247035.1). Lineage (NCBI taxonomy): Eukaryota > Metazoa > Chordata > Lepidosauria > Squamata > Viperidae > Vipera > Vipera ursinii. The sequence goes on from NC_139527.1 coordinate 8,268,544, forward strand.
AAAGAGTCAATAAGCTCCTTTGGATTCTTTTCACTGGCTGGCCCTCCCTCCCTCCTTTTCCAAACGTGTCCGATTTCCATTAAAAAGCCACAAAGTGTAACTCTGAAGGGTTCCTAGGGACTAGAACCCCTCTGTTCTTTTGTTAAAGATTCCCTTCTGTTGCTTTTATGTCTGGAAACTTGTTTCGTATTTCAAGGCATGGGTCTGGGTTGTGGGGGAGGGAACAAAGGGGCGAAAAGCAGGAAAAACTATTGCACATTATTTTTTGTGGAAGAGACCATTTTAAGAGACCATCTTGCATGTAAAAGGCTTTTAAAAAAAAATAGTAATAATAATAATGATCTGCTTTGGAAAGATTCCAGGGTGAATGCAAACTTCTTTTTCTCTCTGATCCGGTTGCTTCCCTAACATTCTCTTTCAAGTTTTCTCTTTTCTTAAAAAAATAGTTCTACAAATACAGTACTTATATCTAAAAGGTTAGATATCTAAAAGCAAACCATATTCCAATATTTACAAGTCAGAACACCAAGTTTTTCAACCACAGAAGGCTGGCCAAACAATCAACAGAGGAAGGAAGGAAGGAAGGAAGGAAGGAAGGAAGGAAGGAAGGAAGGAAGGAAGGAAGGAAGGAAGGAAAGAGGAAGTTTTTTATTAAAGTTTTTCAAAGCATGTAAAAACTAGCAAACTAAGAGAGAAAAGAAAAAAGAAAGAAAAGATAGATAGATGGATGGATGGATAGATAGATAGATAGATAGATAGGTAGGTAGATAGATAGGTAGATAGATAGATAGATGTGCTTATGTTTATTTAACATTCGAGGCACTAATTTTTCCCACCGTCTCCTGATCTTGAATTTTAAGATTTCAACTCTCTTAATTGCTGTTTGTTAAGACAACAGAGGTTCTAAAAACATTTTTTTTAAAAAAAAAGTAGTCCTGAATGCTATGGCGATTGGGAATCTCTCTGTTGCTTTCCAAATATTCTGAGTCTTATTATTATGAAGTTGTGGTCCACTGTGGTCAAACACAGGTTGGAGGTTGCAAAGCCGGCTCGTACTTTGCATGATGAACTTTGGGCAAAGGCTGGGACTTTTTGTAAAGACCCCCACTTGCCACCATGCTGGCAGACTTCCTCCGAGTCCGGTTCTTGATCCTCCGGCTACAAACCCCTTGCCAGGATTGCAGCGTTTTGGATGTCCAAATCCAGACCCCGCTGGTGATGCCCACCACCAGCAACATAAAGATTTTAACCATAAAGATCTCCACGGCTGGAACAGAGTCGCTCATGGTGCAGTCCAGATGCTTGGTGTGATTGTTGACCTTGCATTTTTGCTGGGTGGCCAAAAGCTTCCAGTAATCCATGTTCAACCTTTCGTAAAAGTAGCAAGCGATGACACAAGTGGCCGGCACGGTATACAAGACGGAGAAGACACCGATCCTCACCATGAGCTTCTCCAGTTTGTCGGTGTTTTCCCCGCCGGTTTTCATCACCTTCCTGATGTGGAAGAGGGCCACAAAGCCTGAAAGGATGAAGGAGGTCCCCAGAACGAGATAGCAAGCCAGAGGGACCAGCACAAAGCCGGTCAGCGCATTGACGTCCAAGCTGCCCACATAGCACAAGCCCGTCAACTCATCGCCTGCCACCCGGCGCATGACTAGGATCATAATAGTCTTAACCGCAGGGATGGCCCACGCCACTAAGTGGAAGTAGCTGCTGTTGGCTTCAATGGCCTCGTGGCCCCATTTCTTCCCGGCGGCCAGGAACCAGGTCAAAGTCAGGATCACCCACCACAAGGAGCTGGCCATGCCGAAGTAGTAGAGGATCAGGAAGACCAAGGTACACCCCGTGCTCTCCAGACCTTCTTGAATGACGTAGAGTTGGCCACTGTCTCGGTTGCAGGCGATGTTTTCCGCCCCGGAGAAGAGGCGGACGATGTAGCCCACAGAGTAGACGCAGTAGCACATGGACAGGAAGATGATGGGCCTCTCGGGGTACTTGAAGCGCTGGGGGTCGATCAGGAAGGTCAGGACGGTGAAGGCGCTGGAGAAGAAGCAGAGGATGGACCAGACCGCCATCCAGATGACGGCAAACTGCTTGTCCTCCCAGCTCCAGTAGACGTCCACCCCGGGGGTGCAGAGCGGGGCACAGGAAGCGCTCTTCTCCACGTGGTGGAACTTCCCGGGATTCTCGCAGGAGAGACGGCCCAGCCCGTCGTCCTTCTGCTGGGTCAGCTCGTGGCCCGCGCTGTGGGGCCTCTGGGGCCAGAGCATGGGAGGGAGCATGCTGGATCCCCGGGGCGGCTCCTCGGAGCCGTTGCTGGGGGCTTCCATGCACAGATAATTGGGGTCGTTTTTGTTGGGCAGCTTGCTGCAATCCAGGGAATCCGGCCACCTGAAGTTGAACTGCTCCATAATGGGGGAGCACTTGAGCCGGGCCTGCTCGCACATCACCCGGCAGGCCGGGATGGGCGTGGACACCTGCTCGGTGCACATGGGGGCGTAGAGGGAGCAGAGGAAGAATTTGAGGTGGCCGTGGCAGCCGTACTCCACCAAGGGGGCGAACTCGTGCAGCTGGATGGCCGCGTCCTGCTGGTCCTCGTGGCCCATTAAGTTGGGCATCCGGGTCATGTTGTAGCCAATGTCTTTGCACATGGGGATCTCGATGGCTTGGCACCGGCCGTCCCCCGGTCGGTCGATATCGATGGAGCTGATGCCGAAACAGGAGCAGACCAGGTGCAGCACCACCCCCAAGGTCGGTCTGGAGCTCGGCCGCCGCCTGGAGCTCATGTTGGCCAACTCGGAAGCTGCTCCGCGGAAACAACCCCCCCCTTCCCAAGTTCTGCTGGTGCTGATGGTGGAGGGGAGACGCAGGAGCGGTCAGATGCCAGGCACCCCGGGCCTCCAGCTCTCCCCCGAAGCCCCCTTCCGAAAGGGCTGAATCCGCATCGAGTCCGGCTCCATGGCGATCGCTGCTGCGCCTTCGAATCCCACCCGAAAACCACGCTTCGAAAAGCCCGCTCGCTGCCACCCAAAGCGTGGCGTTCCCACGCTCGTCCGGCTCCGCCGCCCGGGTTGGGGTGGGGGGGTCTCAAGCTCCGTCAAGCCGGGAGGGCGAGGAAACGGACCTGAGCCTCTCGCGGCGCTCCACGCACGGGGTGACTTGCACAGCCTTTTAGCTCGGCACGCCGGGGGACCGTTTCCCAAAATCTTTCACGGCAGCCGGGGAAGCTGGGTGCGAATTTCCCTGGCTCCTCTTCTCTGCAGATCTCGGGGGGCGGGGGTCGCTAGAGGGGATCCCCTGCCCTCGCGCTGGCCAGCTCCTTCGCTTTTCCCGGACCGGCTGCGCAGGTCCTCTCCAGCTGGCTTCTGCTGAGCTTCTGCTCCGAGAAGTCAGGCGCGCTCCGCTGACTTTGCGTCTCCGCCTCTCTCGGTTGGAGAAGGAGGGCTTGGCCCAGGCTGGGTGGGGAAAGAGAGTGAAGGGAGGGAGGGCAGAGAAAGTGGCCAGCCGGAGGGAAGGGAGAGGAGCCAGGGCCGCCTTCTGCGGCCGGGTGGCGGCGGAGCGCTGAGTAGCCAAGGCGCGCGTAAAAACGCAGCGCCCTCTCCAAAAAGCGCTCGCTTTCTCCAGGGCGCTCGCTCGCCCAAAAGTAAGTCTAGGGGCAGGGGTAGGCAGCAACCTCGGCTCTTTTAGGACTCGTGGACTTCAACTCCCAGAATTCCTGAGTCAGCTACGCTGACTCAGGAATTCTGGGAGTTGAAGTCCACGAGTCCTAAAAGAGCCGAGGTTGCTGCCTACCCCTGGTCTAGGGCAGGGGTCTTCAAACTCGGCCCTTTTGTGACTTATGGACTTCAACTCCCAGAATTCCTCAGCCAGGCACGCTGGCTGAGGAATTCTGGGAGTTGAAGTCCATAAGTCACGAAAGGGCCGAGTTTGAAGACCCCTGGTCTAGGGCTTTGCAAGTCAGAAGAGAAGGGGAAGAGAGAGGGAGGGAGGGAGGGAGGGAGGGGGGGTTAGGAGGCGGGAGCAGCAGCAACAGATCGCGATGCGGAACCGCGCACGCGCACAGATCCCTCCATAACCCCCCCTCCTCTTATTTCCCTCCTCCCCCCCCCCGCACCCTTTCCCCTGGGCTCCCGTCCGCCTCCTTTGCGCGCCTCTCTCGTTTTGCATGAGAAAAGAGGCGAAGCCGGCTGTCCCTTTTGCGCCGGCACCTACGGGGCGCCTTGGAGCTGAAGAAAAGAAGCCGGGGTGGCGGGGGTGGGGGGGGTGAGGGAGGGGTTGGGGGGGGGAAAGAGAGAGAGAGAACAAAAAAAAGGGAGAAGCCCTTGATCGGCGCGCGGGTTCCCAAAGCTTCCCTCGCTTCCTCCTCCCCTTCATCCGCTCTAAGGCTTTCTCAACTTTCTCCCTGGATCCTTGCAAGTAGGAAAAAAATAAAAATAAAGCGCTGTTGTAAGGAAGGAGTAAAAGAGGAGGAAGGGCCGTCCTAGTGGTGTCTGTTTGATTTATGTGAGGGTTGTAATTTTCCTTTCTCCCCCACCCCCCAGAATGTGTCCTGGGGTTATCCCTAAAATGACTCCTCGGTGGGCTGAGAATCTGGTCCCCATCACTCAGCAAGCCTCCCTCGGAAGTCCCTGATCTGATCTGCCTCTTTCTTTCTTTCTTTCTTTCTTTCTTTCTTTCTTTCTTTCTTTCTTTCTTTCTTTCTTTCTTTCTTTCTTTCTTTCTTTCTTCCTTTCTTTCTTTCTTTCTTTCTTTCTTTCTTTCTTTCTTCCTTTCTTTCTTTCTTTCTTTCTTTCTTTCTTTCTTTCATTCTCTTTCTTTCTTTCTTTCACTTTCTTTCTTTCTTTCTTTCTTTCTTTCTTTCTCTTTCATTCTCTCTCTTTCTTTCATTTTCTTTCTTTCTTTCTTTCTTTCTTTCTTTCTTTCTTTCTTTCTTTCTTTCTTTCTTTCTTTCTTTCTTTCTTTCTTTCTTTCTTTCTTTCTTTCTTTCTTTCTTTCTTTCTTTCTTTCTTTCCTGACTTGTATGCTGCCCTATCTCCCGAAGGACTCAGGGTGGCTAACAACAATAAAATACAAATATTAGAAAAGAATTAAATTGTGTCAAAGTCCCACTAAAACCAATAAAAACATTTAGAATCATAATTAAAAACCCCATTATCATCAGTCCAGGTCGGCCTGTTGGAAAAGATATGTCTTAAGGTCACGGTGAAAGGACCAAAGGTCTGGGGCCATCCAGAGCTCCCGGGGGAGTTGATTCCACCAAGCAGGTGCCCCAACAGAGAAGGCCTTCCCCCTGGGGGTCGCCAGCCGACATTGTCTGGCCGACGGCACCCTGAGGAGGCCACCATCATCACCATCATAATTCCACTTTTGCTTCCAAGAAGCAGAAGTTCCTCCATGCCCCTTTTTGACCCATCCTCATGTCATTGTTAGAGGCTGCCAACCACGCAGATTTCTCATCTAATGATGGATTTTGCAACAGGGATTCTGGAACACAACTGTTTGAACCCTCCTTGGTGAGCCTTGCCAGCTTTTAAGATGTGTGGATTTCAACTCCCATAGTTTCCCAGGCGACCTCCGGAGGCAAATTTCGTGAAGCATGGCTGACTGGGGAATTCTGGGCATTGAGGTCTGCCCTCTTGGTGCAGTCAATAATTCCTAGGTTTTTTTGTTTTTTTTTTCCCCAGGGTGGAGGACCACATTTGATTTTGGAATGGTTTGCCAGCAGAAGCTTGCTCTCCGAGCCCCAAATCTCCTTTTAATTACATTTAATTAGGATTAAAATGACACGACAATGACTCAACATCTGATAACCTCCAGCAAATGACACAATTTATTCCAGATCCTTTCCAAATGACAAGTTGGTGTCAACTTCGAGAGGCTAGAAATCGCAGCAACCTGTGGAGAATCAAATCTAAGGGATTTTAGGCCGGGTTGGGTTCATACCCATAATAGGCCTTTCCAACTTCAGGCTGAGGAATACAGCTAGCTCCCTTCCCAGCTAACCAACATCTCTGTTGCTGCCTCTAACGCCACAAAAACAGGGTTGTAAAACCTCTTACGATTCAACCTGGCCAGCCATTATTTCTGCACCGTTCCAGAGAAAGAAAGAAAGAAAGAGAGGATTTGTTTCAAACCAACGGTGGAGGCACTTTTCAAAAGGGATTGTGTGTTTTGAATGCCTTTTATTGCCTGGGCAATAAAGGCCTGGCTCAAACGCTCATAAAAATGGAGTTTGCCTCTGAGGTTTTGGTGGTCCATCTGTTTGTGGAAGGGAAGCTTTGATGGCAAACCGGAGAAAGGTTCCTTCCAAACCTGATCCCAAAAAAACTGCTTTTTCACCAGGCGACTGGACTTTCTTGTTGTTTTTCTCTTTGAAGGCCTTTCGCTTCTCATCCAAGAAGCTTCCTCAGCTCTGACTGGATGGTGGGGAATGGAAGGAAAGAAAAACAAGAAAGTCTAGTTGCCTGGTGAAAAAGCATATTTGGGAGAACTATGACCACGATGACTCAGACTCCCCATAAACACCCCAGACTTGAGCAACTCAACGTTAGAAGTCTAGGCCTTTTGTGGGGAGCTAAAGACGCGGTGGCTCAGTGGGTTAGGATGCTGAGCTTGTCGATCAGATGGCCGGCAGTTTGGCGGGTCGAATCCCGAGTGCCACGTAAGAGAGTGAGCGCCTGTTACTCGTCCCAGCTTCTGCCAACCTAGCAGTTCGAAAGCACGTAAAAATGCAAGTAGAAAAATAGGGACCGCTCCAGTGGGAAGGTAACAGCGTTCCGTGCGCCTTTGGCGTCTAGTCATGCCGGCCACATGACCACGGAGACGTCCTCGGACAAGCACTGGCTCTTCGGCTTTGAAAGGGAGATGAGCACCGGCCCCTAGAGTCGGAAACGACTAGCACGCATGTGCGGGGGAACCTTTACCTTTACCTTAAAGAACTTAACAAGAGGGAGATAAAGTGAAAATTCTCTGGAGAGTGAGACAGAGAAATATTGCATTTCTTCTTCCCCAACTCTTGGACCATGGGCCATTCATAACCGGGCAACGGAAATGGCAGGCGAGCACATCCTCACTTGTGTGGGCAGTGGGCGATCATGCATGTGTGTGAAACTCCCATTTACGTGTGTGGTGGGCTCGCATGCCTACCACTTGCGTAAATGGAGCTGCATGCATGTGTGCTTGCCTACCTCCTACACAGAACCATTCCTTCTCTCCCCCCCCCCCCGCCAATCTTCAAAGCAAGAAAGCTTGGGGACTGCCCGATCTTGGGGGGAAAAAAATCACGGAGGAAATGAATCACTGCAGTTCTTAAATTAGTCAGAGGAATTGTTAAGAGGCTTCCCAATAGATTTACTTGTCAGAAGGTCGCAAAAGGGGCGCGCCGACCATCATAAATACGAGCCAGTGGCCAAGCCTCCGAATTTTGATCACGGGGAGGCTGCAACAGTCGTAAGGGTAAAAACGGATCACTTTTTTCCAGTGCTGTTGTAATCTCTCTTTTTTGTATATTTTATTAATTTTTGTAGGGCTAAGGTTTAGGGTTAGGGTTAAACATTCTTAATGTTTAGCCAACAGCATATTGTCTGGGTTTGTGTACTTAAAAAGCAATAAGTCAGAGTTCATTTCTATATTGTCACAATACGTTAGTTAATCGCTCAATCGTCTTTTTCTTACTAGGATATATTCAATGTTACACAGCACATATCATGTTCCTTCCTCTCTAACTTGTGCTGTGGTAACCTTGAACGGTCCCTAAACAAACGGTTGTTAAATCGAGGACCGCCTGTATTAAAAATGCAGCTAATGCAGATGATAGTTTTTCAGAATGTACGAACTGGATTCTGAGTCCCTGTATACCCGCAGTGGGTGCGTATATGTATGGGTGATTTATATCTTTATTTTTGAATGGAGCTGGTTGCATTCCTGGGCATTGGTAGAGGTCTTAGCTACACACATTTATTTATTTAGCGTACGGCTGGTCACACACAGAATTAAAAGCACTTCATATTTACAAGTTAGAACAGTTAAAACAAAAATTTTTTTTTTTAAAAAAGAAGCAATTATAAAACCTAGGAGGAAAACAGAAATAACATTTCAGACTTTAATGTCCAGTTTGGAGATCCAGTCAGTAGCTGCCGTTGTTACGCAGAGGAAGTCCTTAAAATCTCCTGGGTATCTTCTATTAGTGCATTCCCTCACTATATGTTGGATCAGGGGTCTTCAAAGTTGGCCCTTTTATGACTTGTGGACTTCAACTCCCAAAATTCCTCAGCCAGGCACGCTGGCTGAGGAATTCTGGGAGTTGAAGTCCAAAAGTCATAAAAGGGCCAACTTTGAAGACCCCTGTGTTGGATAGTCTGTTGGGGAGCCCCGCAATCACATTGTGCTGAAGGTGTCTTTCCCCATTTATACAGAGAATCGGCTACACACATACACACACACACACACTCACACACACACACAGAGAGAGAGAGAGAGAGAGAGAGACAGTCACAAAAATCTATTTATGTGCTCCAAAGACTTCAGACCTCTTTCTCTGATTCAGCCTAAAGCTGCCCTGTCTGAAAGTGGATTAATAAAAGAATTTCTATTCTCTCTGAAAGCAAGTTTGTTTTTCTTAGCGTTTGTATGCACTGTAGCTCTTTCTATGTGCCACTCGGTTGGGGGGGTCATGGAAGAAAAAAAGAAGATTCATACAGTGGGAAATTCATTAAAAAACCCTTTCTCTTTCTGAACAGGGTTGAAGTGACATTTGGCTAAAAATGTCCTGCGCACCCACCCCGTTCTGCTTCTCTGGCCAACGCAAACAAGTTTTTAAAGAAACTCTTTAAAGCTGGAGGGAAACTTCCTTCTTTTCCGAAATACGTTCCCCTTTGCCTTCATCTTTCCTGGGAGGGATGGGTGGGTGAAGTGAAATATAAAACAGTCACCTGTAAACATCATAAACATCCTCCCGTAGAAGCCCTGTCTGTCAACGGATCTGATCTCTCCTGTGGAAGGGAAGGCTTATTCATCCACTTTGGATAATTTGCTAGTCCCTGATTTACTTACTTACTTTTTCATTTCATTTCTTTTTTTAAAAACGGTGGTGATGGGAATTAAAACAGCCACTTTCTTGAATTAGCTTTCATTTTAGTATGGCTGCTTTAAAGTAGAGGGTTGGAGGGAAAAGAAGGAAGGAAGGAAGGAAGGAAGGATGGATGCGGCGGAGGGAGGGAGGGAGGAAGGAAGGAAGGAAGGAAAGAAGGATGCAGGGGAGGGAGCGAGGGAGGAAGGAAAGGAAGGAAGGAAGGATGTGGGGGAGGGAGCGAGGAAGGAAGGAAAGAAAGATGCAGGGGAGGGAGGGAGGAAGGAAGGAAGGAAAGATGCAGGGGAGGGAGGGAGGGAGGAAGGAAGGAAAGATGCAGGGGAGGGAGGGAGGAAGGAAGGAAGGAAAGATGCAGGGGAGGGAGGGAGGGAGGAAGGAAGGAAAGAAAGATGCAGGGGAGGGAGCGAGGAAGGAAGGAAGGAAAGATGCAGGGGAGGGAGCGAGGAAGGAAGGAAGGAAAGATGCAGGGGAGGGAGGGAGGGAGGAAGGAAGGAAAGAAAGATGCAGGGGATGGAGGGAGGAAGGAAGGAAGGAAGGAAGGATGGATGGATGCAGGGGAGGGAGGAAGGAAGGGAAGGAAGGATGGATGGATGGATGGATGGATGCAGGGGAGGGAGGGAGGAAGGAAGGAAGGAAGGAAGGAGATAAAGCAAGAAAGAGCGAGAAGGAAGCGAAGGGAGGGAGGGAGGGAAAAGGAAAGGAAGGGGAAAAAAAGCATAAAGAAAACAGACAAGGAAGGACAGAAAGAAGGAAAGGAAAGGGAAAAAAGGGAAAAAAGACAGAAAGAAGAAATGAAAGAGAAAGAAAGAAAAAGGAAGGAGGGGAGGAAGGAAGGATAGATAAAGAAAGCGAGAAAGAGAAGCAAAGGAAGAAGGACAAAGAAAGGAAGAGAAGGAAGCAAGGAAAGGAAGATAAAAGAATAGAAAGATCAACTGGAAAAGCAGTAATAATTAAAAGAGACCCTTGTCATGGCTGCTGCTGCTGCAGGAAATATATTTTATATACGTATTTCTTTAAAAGGACCTTTCCCACCGCAGCCAATGAGTCTTATGTGGCCCGGTGGGCACCCCCGCTGGGAGACTTTTTCTGGACTTGGCCTTCCCCCCCCCCGAAGCCCCCTCCCCTTCTGGGCAAATGTTATATAGAGAACTGGGAGAGAATTTTCTGCTTGTCTGTTTCCTCCTGCCTTGTTTTCTTCGCCTTTTGTCTTCTTTGAAGAATGACTTTAGACGTTTTATTTACATATTTAACCATGGATGAAAGCGGAGGGTGGGGCCTGAGGGAAGCCGAAAGCTTGTGCATCTATTTTTATTTATATTTTTATTTAATTTAATTTTATTTAATTTTATTTATATTTCTGGTGGAAATAGCAAGATCTTGAAATGGATGGGAATGGGGGTGGGGGGGGCAGGAGACATTGGAAGCCAAGGGTGGGGGTTTTTTTTTGTTTTTTTTTTAATGAAACTTGGTAACTAAACAGGATTTCAAATAACGGGCCCACTTCAGCCTTGGAGATATATTTTAGCCCAGGGGTGTCAAACTCAATTTCACTGAGGGCCGCATCAGCATTGCGGTTGCCCTCAGGGGGCCGGGTGGGTATGGCCAGGGTAGGCGTGGCCTACTGGGTGGGCGTGGCTAGAGTGCGTATGGCCTACTGGGTGGGCATGGCCAGCTCCACATCGTTGGCATCAAGGGTGCCTATGGGGGCCTGGGCAGGAGTGGGACAGATCTGAGGGTCTCTGGCAGAAGGAGGGTCTCTGGGCCAGGGCCAAGGCAGCGGGGGCCGTTCCCTCACTGTTTCCAGGATGGCTTTGCGGGCCGCATGAAACCACTTTGCGGGCCGGATCCGGCCCCCGGGCCTTGTGTTTGACATGTCTGTTTTAGCCCATTGCCCTAACTCTGCCCTCTTATATATTCTCCCCAATTTCCCTTCCAAACGACACATGGAATCATAGAATCCCTCCTAGCGTTGATGACGTTACCTAGTTGGGTAACGAAACGTCTGCAAGAAAATAACCAGGCTCAGAGACCCGCGAGTCCTCCTCTTTCCCCTCTCTGCAAAACCCACACTTTTAGCGCTGATGATGTTACCTAATTTTATTTATTTTATTTTTTATTTTAATTCCATTTATATCCCACCCTTCTCCGAAGACTCAGGGCAGCTTACAAGCTTAGCAGTAGCCTTCATTCTATGTATATGCCTGCTTATTAGGGCTTTCACACACACCCCAAGCGGCATTATTACAAAGTCAGCTTAATTGCCCCCAACAATCTGGGTCCTCATTTTACCTACCTCGGAAGGATGGAAGGCTGAGTAATGGGTAATGAAACATCTGCAAGGAAAGAAGCAAGCTCGGAGAGCACCAAGGAGCACCCAATCCTTTTTCTCCATTCTGTAAACCTCACTCCATTCTAGCACTGATGATGTTTCCTGGATAGGTCATGAAATGTCTGCAAGAAAACAATCAGGCTCAGAGAGCACCAAGGACCCCACAGTTCTCCTCCTCCTCCTCCTCCTCCTCTTCTTCCTCCTCCTCCTCCTCCTCCTCCTCCTCCTCCTCCTCCTCCTCCTCCTCCTCCTCGCAAACCACACTCCCTTCTAGCACTGATGATGTTACCTAGTTGGGTCATGAAATGTCTGCAAGAACATAACCAAGCTCAGAGAGCACCAACGACCCTCATTTCAACTCTGAGTGAGAAATATTCTCCTCTAACAGAATCATAGAATCATAGAGCCGGAAGGGACCTTGGAGGACGTCTAGTCTGACCCGCTGCTCAAGGCAGGAGACTGCATGCATCTTAAAAGTCCCCTTCCTCAAGCAGAGGCATCTTGCCACTCGGAGAGCAATGAAGACTTTTTTGCAACTAGCATGTGGGTTGGGGCGTGTGCACTTCAGCCCCGGAAGGATCGTAACAGATTTGGTGGCGTTTAACTGCAAAAGAGGATTCAACTCTTTGATCCACGTGATCTTCCACAGAGGCAGGAGGAGAGGAAAGGTTTGAAAATCCTTTGCGGTTAATTGGGAAGCCAGAAACCACCCCTCTGCGTCTTCAGATGTGAGCAGGAAAAACAAGATAAAAAAAGGTAAAGGTAAAGGTTCCCCCGCACATGCGTGCTAGTCGTTTCCGACTCTAGGGGCCAGTGCTCATCTCTGTTTCAAAACCGAAGAGCCAGCGCTTGTCCGAGGACGTCTCCGTGGTCATGTGGCCGGCATGACTAGACGCCAAAGGCGCACGGAACGCTGTTACCTTCCCACCGGAGTGGTCCCTATTTTTCTACTTGCATTTTTACGTGCTTTCGAACTGCTAGGTTGGCAGAAGCTGGGACGAATAACAGGCGCTCACTCTGTTACGCGGCACTCGGGATTCGACCCGCCAAACTGCCGACCTTCTGATCGACAAGCTCAGCGTCCTAACCCACTGAGCCACCGCGTCCCTAAAAACAAGATAGGGGAAAGCAAAAAAAAAAAAATCATCTTCAAAAATCTAGATAACGCTGCCGCAAGATCTTGAACGGGCTTCCTTCAACTTCCCACGCAGCAGCAGTGACACGCTCCGCTCTCCAAGCCACAAAATCGTTTTTCCCCCCCTTTAAACCAAAGCCAATCATTGCTTTTGAGCCCCAAATTTTTGTTGCCAAGAGAGACCTTTGCTAAGTGAGTTTTGCCCCGTTTCCCATCTTTTCTTGCTACCGTTAAGTTGTCAAGTTAGTATTTATTTATTTATTTATTTATTTATTTATTTATTTATTTATTTATTTATTTATTTATTTAATATTTCTATACCGCCCTTCTCCCGAAGGACTCAGGGCGGTGAACAGGGCAAAAATAAAAATACAGAATTACAAAAATTAAAAAAGGATTAAATACATGCCCACTAAAAACAATCAATACCATATTAAAACCCCAATAAAACAACAGTAAAAAAAAAAAAAAACCACCAATCCCCCCTCAGGCCAGGCCGGCTTGCTCGAACAAGTATGTTTTTAGATCGCGGCGAACGGAGCGAAGGTCGGGCGCCATCCGGAGCTCAACCGGTAACCGATTCCATAGCTCCGGGGCGCCCACAGAGAAAGATCTCCCCCTGGGGGCCACCAATCGACATTCTCTGACCGGTGGCACCCTGAGGAGACCCTCTCTGTGGGAACGCACAGGGCGGAGGGAGGTCGATGCCGGCAGCAGGTGTTCCCTAAGGTACTCCGGACCCATGCCATGTAGGGCCTTAAACACCATTACTAGTACCTTGAATCTCACCCGGAAGACAACTGGCAACCAATGCAGCTCACGGAGCAGAGGTGTAACATGGGAGTATCGGGAGACTCCCAACACAACTCTCGCGGCTGCCTTCTGGACCAGTTGGAGCCTCCGGGTGGTCCTCAAGGGCAGCCCCGTGTAGAGAGCGTTGCAGTAGTCCAGACGAGAGGTCACAGTTGTGAGATGAATCGAGTTTCCCCGTTGTCTTTGCTTGTCGGAAGGTTGCAAAAAGGGATCGCGGGGACCCCGCAACCCTCACGAATCTGAGTCGGTTGCCAAGCGTCTGAATGTTGATCACGTGGCTGGAGCGTTGTAAGTGTGAAAAACGGTCCTAAGTGTATATTTTTTTTCCTTCCGGCGCCGTTCTAGCCGAGCCGTCACTAAATGAATGGTTGCTAGTTGAGGACTCGCTGCCTTATGGCTTTCATTCCTTCCCCCAGTCCCCAATATTTGCAAAACATCTAGGCAGAATGGAAGCTTCCTTCGTCCTATTCCTCCCAATGGAGGGTCAAAAAGAAACACCGGAGGTCAGGATGCACCTGGCTTTATATCTTTCCTTCCCCGCTTTCAGGGCGGCCTTAATATTATGGCCCCCACAGATCCATTTTTTTAAGGCAACCTTGTTCCAAACCGTGGGCGCCAGCAAGGTCACCATCATCAAAAGCTCCGGGTTTGCCGGTCGCACTTTTAAAGCTGAATTGCAAACCTACCATCTTCTTCACTCAGCTTCAGTCTGACATGATTCAAAGAGAAAGTTGGTTTGGCTGAAAGAAAACCCCCAAAGGAATCAATCATAATGGAGCTGGGAGGGACCCTGGAGGTCTTCCAATCCAGCCCCTTACTCAAGCAGGAGAACCTATACCATCCCAGACAGGTGAATGTCCAGTCTCTTCTTAAAAACCTCGAGTGATGGAGCAGCCACGATTTCTGGAGGGAAGCTGTTCCATGGGTTAATTGTCCTCGCTGTTGGGAAGTTTCTCCTTAATTCCAGGCTGCTTCTCTCCTTGATTAGAAACTTAACAGAATAACAGAGTTGGAAGGGACTTTGGAGGTCATCTAGTCCAACCCCCTGCTCAAGCAGGAAAACTTACACCATTTCAGACAGTTGGCTGTCCAGTCTTTTCTCAAAAACCTCTAGTGATAAAGCACCCACGACTTCTGGAGCCAAAGTGGTTAATTGTCCTCCCTGTTAGGAAGTTTCTCCTTAGTTCTAAGTTGGTTCTCTCCTTGATATGTTTCCATCCGTTGCTTCTTTTCCTGCCTTCTGGTGCTTTGGAGAATAATTTGACCCCCCCTTCTTCGTGGCAGCCCCTCAAATACTGGAACACTGCTATCATGTCCCCCCAGTCCTTCTTTTCTCTAGACTAAAGGTCAAGGTTCCCCCGCACATGCGTGCTAGTCGTTTCCGACTCTAGGGGCCGGTGCTCATCTCCATTTCAAAGCCCAAGAGCCAGCGCTTGTCCGAGGATGTCTCCGTGGTCACGTGGCCGGCATGACTAGACGCCAAAGGCGCACGGAACACCGTTACCTTCCCACCGGAGCGGTCCTTATTTTTCTACTTGCATTTTTATGTGCTTTCGAACTGCTAGGTTGGCAGAAGCTGGGACGAGTAACAGGCGCTCACTCTGTTACGTGGCACTCGGGATTCGACCTGCCAGACTGCCGACCTTCTGATCGACAAGCTCAGCGTCCTAACCCGCTGAGCCACCGCGTCCCTTTTCTCTAGACTAGCCAAACCCAAATTCTGCAACCCTTCTTCATATGTTTTAGTCTCCAGGCCTTTAATCATCTTGGTTGCTCTTCTTTGCGCTTTTCCCCAAAGTCTCAACATCTTTTCTGTCATGTGGTGGCCAAAACCCGGATGCAGGATTCCAGGCGTGGCCTTACTAAGGCTTTATAAAATGGTGCTAATATGAGCGATATGATAACAATGGGAATGAAGCCCCCCCCTCTTTTTCTTTTTCTTTTTTTCCCACCAACTTGGGGCCTTTGAGCAGAAGAACGTCCAAAGGACGCTTTGCGGCTTTAAAAGATTTCCCCCTGACATTGTGGAACTTCAGAAGCAGATCCCAAAATTTATTTATTTATTTATTTAATAAAATTTTTATACCGCCCTATTCCCGAAGGACTCAGGGCGGTTTACAGGGCAACATAAAATATGATATAAAAATAGTATAAATTAAAATAGATTAAATTACATAAGCCCAACAATTAAAACAATATTAAAAGCTAAAACCCCTTCAGTCCATGCCTTTTTTTTAACCAGCTTTTTTTTAAAAAAAATAAAAATAAATCCACCCCCAGCAAACAAAGTGACGCCCTCTTCTCTTCCCCTCCCATCCGTCTTTTGGCCGTATTTCGTATTGTTTTGAGTTTTTTTGTTTTTTTTTTAAAAAAGCAGTCTTTCTCCTCTGGGACAAAGTTTGAAATATTACTGCCTGTCCCCAGGGTGCCAGTGTATGAAATGCACATCTGAGCGTCCTTTTTAATCCTTTTCTTAGCCTCCCTTTGGATCAGGGACGGCCGGAGGGACGCCCCGCTGTTTCTGGCTGCAGAGAGAGAATTTGCTCTTCCTGATCTTTCCATTCCCACAGTCTGGAAAACAACACCCGGGGCGGACCCCCTCCAACCAAATTAGATTAAGCTCCATCTCTTTCCCAGCCTGATTGCCTTTTCACTGTCCAAATTTCAGCGATTCAGCTTCCTGCTCATTTAAAGACGCAGGCCTCTTCTCCTGCTGCTCCAGAATGGGGTGCACTGCGAAGGGGCGGGGGGGGGGGGGCGGGGGCGGGGAAAAAATAAAATAAAATAAGAAAAACTTCTGCCGTTCTTTTAAAAAATGATAATAAAAAGGGTGGGTTGCTAATTTTGCAGCTTCAACACCTTCCTGTTGCCCTACAAGGAGACAACAGCTCAGCTTTGCTCGGAAGGAGAGACGGACAGGCGTAACAGAATAACAGAGTTTTGAAGGGACCTTGGAGGTCTTCTAGTCCAACCCCTCGTCCAGACAGGCAGCCCTCTACCATTTCAGACAAAGAGTTGTCCGATCACTTTTTAAAAATCTCCAGGGTTGGAGGACCCACCACTTTTGGAGGCAAGCCGTTCCACTGAAATAATAGAATAATGGGGTTGGAAGGGACCTTGGAGGTAATCTAGTCCAACCCCCTGCTCAAGCAGGAAACCCTATACCATTTCAAGGAAACGGTTGTCCAGTCTTCTTAAAAAATCTCCAGTGTTGGGAGCACCCACAACTTCTGGAGGCAACTTCTGTTCCACTGGTTAATTGTTCTCACGGTCAGGAAATTTCCCCTTACTTTTAGGTTGCTCCTCTCCTTGATTAATTTCCATCCGTTGCTTCTTCTCCTACCTTTAAGCGCTTTGGAAAATAGGTTGAAAACCCCCTCCCCTCTTCTTTCTGGCAGCCCTCAAGTACTGGAAGGCTATTATGTCAGCCCTAGTCCTTCTCTTCTAAACTTTTCCAGTGTACAGAATGGCAGAGTTGGGAGGGACCATGGAGGTCTTCTAGTCTGACCCCCTGCACAGGCAGGACACCCTCTACCACTCCAGACAAACGGTTGTCCCTAAACCCTCCAGTGTCGGAGCATCCAAAAGAAGTTTTCTTTTTCCACCCCCTTTTAAAAAAAATAATTCATGACACGCTTTCCAAATCAAGCGAGAAAAAGAAACAAGTAGGAACTCAGAGCTGGATATTTTCCTGTTGAAGAAAGAGGGAGATGTATGCATTGCAACCCCCCCCCAAAAAAAAAAAACCCAGAAAAGAAAAAAAAGAAACCCAGAAAGACTTGAACTGTCCCGAATGAAAAAAAGACAAAAGCGGAAGCAGCTTTTCACCAAACATGCCTTTCTGCACAGAGGATGCAAATGAGAGGAAAATCTGTGTAATTCATCTAAGAGATAAAAGCCACGTCATCAGAGGCAGAAGCTGGCGACTTGTGAGTCTGCTGTAAATTATCTTGTTTTACCTGTTGATGGTTAAAAAGATTTCTGCTGTTCTCCGATTGAATCTTGGGCTGGGCTGTTTTCAAACGGAGAATTTGTCTCCAATGCTTGCTAAACAACCACCGACTTTCATCTTATTTAATTTATTTATTCAGCATAGGGCATAGAGTGCGTGGATAATAGTGGTCGAAATATATAGAGAAGGAGCACACAACCTTATGGCACACACACGAGGGAGAATATTGTATTCTCTGGGTCACATAGTATATGTGGGCACATGCAGAATTCTGTATTTATTTTGGGCATATTTATGTAGTGTATGAGGGACGCGGCGGTGGCTCAGTGGGTTAGGACGCTGAGCTTGTCGATCGGAAGGTCGGCAGTTTGGCGGGTCGAATCCCGAGTGCCGTGTAACAGAGTGAGCGCCTGTTACTCGTCCCAGCTTCTGCCAACCTAGCAGTTCGAAAGCACGTAAAAATGCAAGTAGAAAAATAGGGACCACTACGGTGGGAAGGTAACAGCGTTCCGTGCGCCTTTGGCGTCTAGTCATGCCGGCCACATGACCACGGAGACGTCCTCGGACAAGCGCTGGCTCTTCGGCTTTGAAACGGAGATGAGCACCGGCCCCTAGAGTCGGAAACGACTAGCACGCATGTGCGGGGGAACCTTTACCTTTATGTAGTGTATATCTGAGTCCTTCGGGAGAAGGGCGGTATACAAATAAAATTAATAATAATAATAATAATAATAATAATAATAATAATAATAATAATAATAATAATAATAATAATAATAATAATAATATATCGGAGGTAGTGACCCTTTGAAGGCTGCGTGCAACGAAATTTCACTTTAATGTACGCCGATTAGTGTACATTCAAAGTGCCCATAAAGTTATTCCTCTATTCTGAGGTTCATTTTGTAAGGTATGAGGAAGCCAAAAAAGTTAAAAGTTCTCGATTGACGAGCACAACGGCGCCCAAAATCCCTGTCGTTAAGCGAGACATTTCTTAAGCGAGTTTCGCCCCGTTTTACAATCTTTCTTGGCCCAGTTTTTCCGTGAACATCCTACAGTTGTTAAGTTGGTAATGTGGTTGTTAAATGAATCTGGCTTCAGTTGACCCCGGGGAGAGTGCGACCGTCATAAATACGAACCAGTTGCCAAGCGGCCGAATTTTTATCACGTGACCCTGGGGAGGCTGCAACGGTCGTAAGTGTGAAAAACGGTCCCTTTTCCCCCCCTCATTTGTAACAGTTAGTTACGACCGTTTTTCCACACTTACGACCGTTGCAGCCTCCCCGTGGTCAGGTGATCAAAATTCGGCCGCTTGGCAACTGACTCGTATTTATGACGGTTGCAGCGTCCCGGGGTCACGTGCCCCCCCTTTTGCGACCGAAGCCAGATTCACTTAACAGGCGTGTTACTAGCTTAACCACTGCAGTGATTCACCGGCCGACAAATGTCGTAAAATGGGGCAACAGTCCCTCAGCCAGAGAAATTTGGGGCTCAAGTGTGGTCGTCCGTTTGAGGACTGCCTGTACTGAGTTCGGATCTTGAGGCTCACGTTTCTCAAGATGGCGGCTCTTCACAATATAAGGGTGCTCCTGTTTTATGGGCACTCGCCGAGCGAAACACCAACTCCAGAAAACCAATTGTCTGGAGTCTTACCTTTTCCTCTGGACCGGATCCAGCATGGAGCTTAAAAAAAAAAGAAGCACCTGGCCAGGTGCAGGTATGACTCACCTGTCTTAACACACCTATCCCTCTCTTTCTTCTTAGGCAACCCCTTCCCCCCCCCCTCAGGGCTCTGGCAGGGCCTGGCTGGGGCTTCTGCTTCCCTGGATGCACCCAAATGTTTGTGCTTTTTTTGGGGGGGGGTTGCAATTTTTCAGAGTAGTGGTGGGGGGGCCTTGAAAGCCTCTCTTGATGCAACGCAGGCAGGGCTTGCAGAGATCAATGTTCACAAGTGCAAGGATTGACTTTCCTGCGCACTGTGGCTAGGGTTGCTTCCCTCCCCCCAAGGGAGCAGCATGATGGGTCAGTTTGTACCCTGAATATATCAGTCCAGAATCTTTCTGGCGTAAGCAAAGACCATTTTTCGATGATTTACACTCTGGAAGGACAGGTTTAATTTGACGGGGAAATGTGGTTCGATTGTGTAGTGAGTCGCTGTCGTGAATCGTCATGGCTTCTCCTCCTCCTGTCTTCCTTCCAACTTTCTCTACCTCCTTTTCTCTTTTGTCATTCTTTCTCCTTTCATTCTTCTCCTTCTTCCCTTCCCTTCTTCTTTTATTCCATCTATCCTTCTCCTCTCCCTTCCATCCTTCCTCCTCTCTTCCTTCCCACATTCTTCACGTCCTCTTTTCTTTTATCATTCCGTCTTCTCTTTTCCTTCTTTCCCTTTTTCTTCTTCTCCCCTTCCCTCCTCCTCCTTCTCTTCTTCCACCGGGCCTTCTCTTCCTTTCATCCCTCCTCCTCCTCCTCCTCCTCCCTTCCAACGTTCTCCACATCCTTTCGTCGTTCCTTCTTCTTCTTTCATTCTTTTCCTTCTCCGCCTTCTCTTTCCTTCCCTTCTTCCCTCTGTCCTTTTCATCCTTCCTCCTTCTTCTCCTCCTCCTCTCCTCTTCCTTCCAACGTTCTCCACGTCCTCTTCCTTTCGTCGTTCCTTCTCCTTTCATTCTTTCCCTTCTCCTCCTTCTCTTCTCCCATCCGTCCTTCTGCTCTCCCATTCACCCTTCCTTCTCCTCCCCCTTCTCCCCCCCTTTCCTCCTTCTCCTCCTTCCCCTTCCTTCTCTGGCTCTGCTTCCTCTTCCTCTTCCTCTTCCTCCCTCTATTCCTGACCCCCCTCAGGCTGTCTGGAGCGATGGTCTTTCAACCTTCCAGAAGTCACCAACTGGACCCCAAGGTGGTCCCTCCCCATCCCTTCATCTCCATCCTCACACCCTCAGCCTGCCCATTTGTTGGGCCCAACAAACAGGGCATCTCTCCAGCGCCTGAGAAATTCACAGCCCGGCATCTGTTGGCCTTTGAGGAGGTGTCCGCTTAAAAGAGGTTTGTCCAGGGTCCACGGGGGGGGGGGGGTGCAACTGCCTGGATTCTTGAAAGGAGGACACTGTCAAATTGTCTCATTTCAACGCTCCCCGTCTGTCACGGAGGGCGAGAAGCGAAGCCCTCCCTCGGTGGTGGCAAGTATTAATAAGGAGGCAGGAGACAAGCAGCTCGTCTTGCTTCCAGTTGAGTTAGGCCAGGCCTTTGATCTCAGCTGGGGAGGGGGGCTGGTGGTTAAGCACATAGCAAAGTCTTCCATTCTTTTGCAAGAAAAAAAAAGGGGGGGGAAAGGGGAAAAAAAAAAGATCGTAGAGGTATTTAGCACACTTGGGAAGCCCCCAAAATGAGGAGCTATGCTAATTCTGTAGCTATAAATGTTCAGCTCTATAAACCAACTTAATGCACAAACCAATTGGAGAATAGAACAGAGCTGGAAGGGACCTTGGAGGTCTTCTAGTCCAGCCCTCTGCTCAAGCAGGAGAACCTATACCAGGGTTAGGCAACCTCGGCTCTTTGATGACTCGTGGACTTCAACTCCCAGAATTCCTGAGCCAGCATGGCTCAGCTTGGAAACTTCTCCCCTTTCCCCTCAGCATGACTGGCTCAGGAATTCTGGAAGTTTATTTATTTATTTATTTTTTAATTCCATTTATATCCCGCCCTTCTCCAAAGACTCAGGGCGGCTTACAAGCTTAGCAGTAGCCTTCATTCTATGTATATGCCTGCTTGTTAGGGCTTTCACACACACCCCAAGTGGCATTATTACAAAGTCAGCTTAATTGCCCCCAAGAATCTGGGTCCTCATTTTACCGACCTCGGAAGGATGGAAGGCTGAGTCAACCTTGAGCCTGGTGAGTTGAAGTCCACGAGTCATGAAGGGGCCATAGTTCCCCCCATGCTGGCTCAGGAATTCTGGGAGTTGAAGTCCCCAAGACGTGAAGGGGCCAAAGTTCCCCCCATGCTGGCTCAGGAATTCTGGGAGTTGAAGTCCACGAGTCATGAAGGAGCCAAAGTTTCCCCCATGCTGGCTCAGGAATTCTGGGAGTTGAAGTCCACGAGTCATGAAGGAGCCAAGGTTGCCTACCCCTGACCTGTGCCATTTCATTGATGCCTTAAAGTCTGGGTTGGCTCATGGCAACTAGCTGGACAAGTCCCTGCGGCTACCTTGAAAGGGCTTTGGCCTTGCCTCCTTCTTAGGGCTTAGAGAGAAGGACTGGCCCAAGGTCACCCACGGACATCTGGGCTAGCATAGCATCTACGCCGGTGTCCCCGTTTCTAGGCTGGTCCGTCTATATAGGGAGTTGTCAACTTACAACAGTTCATTTAGGTCTCATTTAGAATCGAATAACACAGTTGGAAGGGACCACGTAAGTCATCTAGCCCAACCCCCCGTCCAAGCAGGAGACCCTACCCCCTTTCTGAGAGATGGCCGCCCAGTCTCTTCTTGAAAGCTTCCAGTGATGAAGCTCCCACAAGATCTGAAGGCCACTTCTGTTCCTTTGATTGATTGTTCTCACTGTCAGGAAATTTCTTCTTATTTCCAGGTTGAATCTCTCATTGACCAGTTTCCATCCGTTATTCCTTTTCTGGGTTTTGGAAAATAGGTTGCTCTTTCTGACAGCCCCTCAAAAATTGGAGCACTGCTATCATGTCTCTCCTGGTCCTTCTCTCCACTAGACTAGCCGTTACCCAGTTCCTGCAACCGTCCTTCGTATGTTTGCACAGATGTTCCTGGACACAATACCGGCTACTTAGTTGTGCCACTGAGTGCATGCCTGCATCTTACACCTGCCACTATGTGCTTATTTATTTATTTGCATCTTGTCATTATTATTTTTATAAATAAGTTAGTGGACACACCTTCTTCCTCCCTTTTGCTTCACAACAAGATGGGTTGGGGCTGGTTGGGTGGACTGGCCCAAAGTCACCCTTAGCTTTCATGGCTAAGGCAGGACTAGAACTCACCGTCTCCTGGTGATTGGCCCAAGGTCACCCAGCTAACTTTCATGCCTAAAGTGGGACTAGAACTCACCATCTCCTGGAGATTGGCCCAAGGTCACCCACATCTGGCCCAAAGTCACCCAGCTTACTTTCATGCCTAAAGCAAGACTAGAATTCACTGTCTCCTGGTAATTGGCCTATCTGGCTTTCATGCCTAAGGCAGGACTAGAACTCACCGTCTCCTGATGATTGGCCCAAAGTCACCCAGCTAACTTTAATGCCTAAAGTGGGACTAGAACTTACTGTCTCCTGGTGATTGGCCCAAGGTCACCAACATCTGGCCCAAAGTCACCCAGCTTACTTTCATGCCTAAAGCAAGACTAGAATTCACCGTCTCCTGGTAATTGGCCTATCTGGCTTTCATGCCTAAGGCAGGACTAGAACTCACCGTCTCCTGATGATTGGCCCAAAGTCACCCAGCTTACTTTCATGCCTAAAGCAAGACTAGAATTCACCGTCTCCTGGTAATTGGCCTATCTGGCTTTCATGCCTAAGGCAGGACTAGAACTCACCATCTCCTGATGATTGGCCCAAGGTCACCCAGCTAACTTTCATGCCTAAAGTGGGACTAGAACTCACCGTCTCCTGATGATTGGCCCAAAGTCACCCAGCTAACTTTCATGCCTAAGGCGGGACTAGAACTCACCATCTCCTGGAGATTGGCCCAAGGTCACCCACATCTGGCCCAAAGTCACCCAGCTTACTCTCATGCCTAAAGCAAGACTAGAATTCACCGGTCTCCTGGTAATTGGCCTCTCTGGCTTTCATGCCTAAGGCAGGACTAGAACTCACCGTCTCCTGATGATTGGCCCAAAGTCACCCAGCTTACTTTCATGCCTAAAGCAAGACTAGAATTCACTGTCTCCTGGTAATTGGCCTATCTGGCTTTCATGCCTAAGGCAGGACTAGAACTCACCGTCTCCTGATGATTGGCCCAAAGTCACCCAGCTAACTTTCATGCCTAAAGTGGGACTAGAACTCACCGTCTCCTGGAGATTGGCCCAAGGTCACCCACATCTGGCCCAAAGTCACCCAGCTTACTTTCATGCCTAAAGCAAGACTAGAATTCACTGTCTCCTGTAATTGGCCTATCTGGCTTTCATGCCTAAGGCAGGACTAGAACTCACCGTCTCCTGATGATTGGCCCAAGGTCTCCCAGCTAACTTTCATGCCTAAAGTGGGACTAGAACTCACCGTCTCCTGATGATTGGCCCAAAGTCACCCAGCTAACTTTCATGCCTAAGGCGGGACTACAACTCACCATCTCCTGGAGATTGGCCCAAGGTCACCCACATCTGGCCAAAGTCACCCAGCTTACTCTCATGCCTAAAGCAAGACTAGAATTCACTGTCTCCTGGTAATTGGCCTATCTGGCTTTCATGCCTAAGGCAGGACTAGAACTCACCGTCTCCTGATGATTGGCCCAAGGTCTCCCAGCTAACTTTCATGCCTAAAGTGGGACTAGAACTCACCGTCTCCTGATGATTGGCCAAAGTCACCCAGCTAACTTTCATGCCTAAGGCGGGACTACAACTCACCATCTCTGGAGATTGGCCCAAGGTCACCCACATCTGGCCCC
>NC_139527.1:8292673-8310173 GCF_947247035.1 Vipera ursinii
TTCCTTCCTTCCTTCCTTCCTTCCTTCCTTCCTTCTTTCCTTCCTTCCTTCCTTCCTTCCTTCTTTCTTTCTTTCTTTCTTTCTTTCTTTCTTTCTTTCTTTCTTTCTTTCTTTCTTTCTTTCTTTCTTTCTTTCTCTCTCTTAATAATACAACTTAATAATAGCAATTTCCAGGGCCATTTTACCAATGCATCTAGAGATTTTTGTGTAATTGTGGAAAGCATACCCTACATGAAATGAGATTGTTCTAGATTTATTTGAAGTGACAGTTAATACAATCTGTCTGCATTATTAAAAAAAGAAGAAATAGCTCCAGGGAGATCCTGAATGCTAATCAAGTTGAGAGACTGGTCCCAGCTGAGAGGAACCAGATTCATTCCATTTCCTGTTCAGACTCGTCATTCCGCTCAAAAACACCACTTCTAAACAATGTTCATCCCAGGCACAATAGTTCCTAGGTTTCTTTGCAATTATTTTGTCTCACCAGAAGGATTTTTTTTTCTTGATTTCTGTTCTCTTTGTTCTCTGAAAAGAGCTCCTTTCTTAAAATATTGACTTATACCGAGCTTCATTATGGTGGCCAGCATAATATTCTCTTCTCTGCAGAGACATAATTAAAGGTAATCGCCTCAAATCCTCCGATACTCCTAAAATGTTCACAACCCACTTGCGGTTATTCATAATTGAGTATGCAGTTAAATCTTTTAGTCAATTTGTCTGACGGGCCCACAGTTCATTGATTTTATGAAGTCCCCAGCGTTGACCATTAAATCACATCGGCTGCGTGCTATTTTTCAACGCTTCGGTCTCGTCACGGTTACACTCCAATTGTCTGATTTGGGCGGTGGGTTTCTCTTTGTGGCTTATTTATTTGCAAGGCTGCTTTACGGTCTGCAGCTGCGATGCTTTCTTTCCTGCTGGACCGCTTCCTCCTAAAATGCGGGCAGTTTGGTCCTGAAATAGAAAGAATTGCATTGTTGACAGCGCTCAACGGGGAAGGCGGAAAGGCTGGAAGACAATGCAGGATGGAAGGAGCTGTCCATGGTGCTGCAACTCCGGGCGAAGGATCCTTAAGTGCAAGTAGCCCTTGACTTACAACCGTTCCCTGAGTTCAAGCTAAAACAGCACTGACTTCAATCAGCCCCTTACACTTTGCAGCATCTCTGTGGTCACAGGAATGAAATTTGGGTGCTTGGCAATCATGGCTGCCACAGGGATAAAGGGGTCAAACTATTCTCCAAAGCAAGGCAGGACAAGAAGCAATGAATGGAATCTAATCAAGAGAGAAACAACCTGGAATTATGGAGAAGCTTCCTGACGGTGAGGACAAGCAACCAGTGGAATGACTTGCCTCCAGAAGTTGTGGGCGCTCCGTCACCGGAGGCTTTAAGGAGAGAGTGGACAGCCATTTGCTCCGAAATGGAATAGTGTCTCCTGCTTGAGCAGGAGGGTTGGGCTAGAAGACCTCCAAGGTCCCTTGCAGCTCTGTTGTTCTATGTTTCTATGTGTTTATTGCATGTCCTGAATTTATGATGGGTCATGGGATCACCCTTTGTGACCTCTCCAGCTGGCTTATGACAATGGAGGAGCCGGATTCAATTAAGAAGCTCAAAATTCATTTAATAACCATGCCAAAAAGGTGGTAAAATTGGTCCATGATTGACAACCGCCTCGCTTATTATGGTCTCGACTGTGGTTGCAAATTGAGGATTAAGGCTGGACAAAGATTGGACTCAAGACATTTGATCTAAAGCCCATTCAGTCAACTCTCTAAATCTGATTTTCTACATTGTGATGCAACATATTCGACTGAGCAGAGGATTTGAATAAATGTACGGGTGATTTGCACATCCTGACTAACTCCTTCTCGTGGACATTTGCCGACCAGACCAAAGGTCTATCTAAACCATCCTTGGCACTTATCTCGGTTACTGAGTTAGCTTGTTTTCAGAATTTACAAGATGGACTACTAGGGCATAAATTAACTGAACAGGCTGGGGTGGCATCACATTGCATTTGCAAATCTCAAACAGTGTTTTGCTTTGTTCTGTGATTGCATCTGCTGGTTGTTAACCAGACACCTTCAGTGTGTTGTGCAGTTGCAACCGGATGGAAAGATCAGATGTCTGGGTAGAAATTTAGAAAGGCCTCGGAGGACTTTTTACTACATTTCCCAGGATGCTTTGCAGAAAACATTGACCGATGAGTAACAGGTCCGCCATACCGATGTGCCTTAAACAAAATCTGTTTGCGCTAGGATAGGGGAGATCTATGACCACACGGCTTCAGTATCGTTCCTCTAGCCTGGGGTGGGGGTGGCCCAAAAATCATCCTTCAGAGAAGCGATTTTATTTGGGAAAATCATCCTAGCAAAAATAATCTTGGTGGGAGGAGCGTTCCTGGTCTTGGCTAGGCCATCCCTGCTGTATTTAGATCCACAGGCCTATTAGGCTGGAGATGAAACTCTGAAAAAAAAAAGACAAACAGAGGCAGTGGGGGTGGGGGGTGGGGGAGAAGAAGCCGAAAGAAAGAATGCAACACAAATTTAAACCCAGAATTGCGAAAGAGTTACGCTCCGGAGCGTGACATTAGCAAGCAGAATGTCTTAATTCTTTTTCATTATCTACCTGAATGGAGTATGTCAAAGATGGCTGCTCAACATGGCGGCCCCTTTTCTTCCTCCACAAACGCCCCTGGTTTGCCCACCCCCTCCTCCTCTGACAGCTTGCCTCTGGTTTTATATTTGGACGTTTTCATGCTTTTGAAATGCATGGTTTTTCCCTTCTCTCTTTCTCTTTCTCTTTCTCTCTCTCTGTCTCTCTCTCTGTGTGTGTCTGTCTGTCTCTCTCTTTCTCTCTCATTTTCTCAACCTCTCTCTCTCTCTCTCTGTGTGTGTGTGTGTGTGTGTCTGTCTCTCTCTCTCTCTCTCTCTCTCTCTCTCTCTCTCTCTCTCTCTCTCTCTCTCTCTCTCTCTCCTCCACCTTCCTCCTTATCATTTAATTTACTCAAACAGCCAAGCGAAGGGGAACTTTGTAATTCTGGCAACCAAGAACTGCTTTACATTACAAAAGACAAGTAATTCAATTGTGTGTAAGTAAGCCCAAGAGGGATACGGTGTACATTAATATCCTTTCCTCACCCCACCCCCACCCCCACCCCAAATGCTCCTGTGGTTTTCTGGTAGGAGATGGCCTCCCTTTGCTGGTGAAAGTGTGGGGAGGGGGGCGGTAACAGCCTGACGCTGCAGACAGCTGTTTGGGAACCTCTTTAAACCCCATAATGTTTATATTCCTGCTATTGGAAAACAGTTGCTTAATTGCATGGTGTCCCCAACTGACCTCAATTTCGAGTTACCAAAGCAGATAAATTCATTAAGAGCCTTTTGTGGTGGGCTATCTATTCCTCCTCTCTTTGCCCCCCCCCCTGTTTTGGCGGATGGATGCCTGGAGCAAGAAGAGGGTGATCGACAGGTTAGAGCAAAGAGCAAATGGTCTAGAATAAAAAAACAGATCTCTAGATGTTAATTGGAGAGCTATGCCTTGAGTTTTAATGGGATGATGTTGCATTCAAGCAGAGGTTGATCAAGCGTTATCCTACTAGGTTAAGGAGAAGACCATTGAATCTCCAGGGAGAATGTCACCTGAAGGATAGGCAGATGTGGCAGTAGAGCAGATATTGATCAAGTGTTATCCTACTAGGTTAAGGAGAAGACCATTGAATCTCCAGGGAGAATGTCACCTGAAGGATAGGCAGATGTGGCAGTAGAGCAGATATTGATCAAGTGTTATCCTACTAGGTTAAGGAGAAGACCATTGAATCTCCAGGGAGAATGTCACCTGAAGGATAGGCAGATGCTGCAGTAGAGCAGATATTGATCAAGCGTTGTCCCACCAAGCTAAGTAGAAGACCGTGGCATCTCCAGGGAAGATGTCACTTGACAGATGGGGAGATGTTTCAGCCACAGACACTGATAAAGTGTTATCCCACCATGCTAGGGAGAAGACCGTAGCATCTCCAGGGGAGCAGTTATTTGAAGGATGGGGAGGTGTTGCACTCAAGCAGATGTTGATCAAGTGTCATCCTGCCAAGCCAAGGAGAAGACCATGCTATCTCCAAGGGAGATGACATTTGAAGGATGGGGAGGATCCTTCAATCCTTGAAGGATTGATGTGGCAATCAAGCAGACATCGATGGTGAAAGAAGAGACAGGTAACGTTCCTCAGCCAAGTTAAGGAGCAGAGGAGGTGGTGAAGGGAGGCAGTGACACCATGGGGGCCCTGACATCATCAGACAACAAATGACCCCAAGGACATCATTCACGGCAATTTGTACTGGACTTCAGCATGCTGGCTTTGAAATTCTGGGAGTTGAAGTCCACCCTTCTTAAAGTTGTTGAGATTAAGAAACACTGGTCTATTTCATGGAAAGTTTCAGGTTTGTAATCCAGGAAGTTGTTCCTTACTGTCCTCCTAGCTTTGTTTCCAGAGATAACCAGCACATAGCCCCCTCATTTGACCAACCAAGAGGTGACTCATTAGCCATTCCATAAATTACCTTGCAGTTCTCCCTTTTCTCTCTCTCTTTTGAGACACAAGCAATAAATGCATTTAAACTCACTGCACAAATCCAGGTCATCTAACGTACATTGATAAGGTCCGTTTTTAGAATATGCAATCACCACTGATTGGTTTGTTTTATCCAATATTGACTTTCTCTTCTTGTATGTTGGAATGACTATGAAGCAGGCCAGACTACTTGGCTCCTGATAAATTAATCAACTAGAAATGAACAATGAATAATGGTGACGTACGCAGACCCCCTTCGGCAAAGCGGTTAGCAGGGCACTAATTTTAGGTAGGCCACCAAGTTAGAGGGCAGAACGGCATCCAGGTTTGACCATGGGCAAATGCTGTTTTTCCGTGTGCAGATGCTGATTTTCAGAACTGCATATGAAAGCCTGCTTTTCCACCGTTGTTATTTGTCAGCCAGATTTCCTGAAACAAAGAAAGAAAAGCTATTTTTTCATTCTAATTAAATTCTAATTTTTAAATTCTAATTAGCCACTTCCTCCAAAGCTTTCTGTTCTCTTCATTTCCTTTTCCTTCCTTCCCTCCTTCCTTCATCTCATCTCCCTTTTTTTTTCTGGCATGGTTGCTATGCAAATTACTGCCGTTGCTCGGTGACTCCAACAGTCATTAAACAAATCCAGCTTCTCCATTGGGAGGGGGGGGCGAGCGGGAAAGGTCATAAATGGCGACCATGTGACCCCAGGAGGCCACAACCATCATAAATACACACCAGTTGCCAAGTTCCCGGAATTTGATCACGTGACCAGGGAGATGCTGGGAAAGGTCATAAGCGCAAGGACCGGTCGTAAGTCACTTTTTTTGTTTTCAGTCCCGTCGTAACTTTGGACGGTCCCTAGCCAAACAGCTGTAAGTCGAGGGCAACCTGTAAGAAATGAAGACTTAGGAAAATGCCCAGGTTTCATCACCAGGGGGACCTGGTGCACCGTCAGCCAGGAGGAAACCAGCATCTTGAAGCGTTCAGGAGCAAGAGAGTCACGGAAGAGAAGCGTTTCTAAACGCGATTTAACTGGAATCAGCTCCGCAGCTCTTCCTTTCAGGAAAAAAAAGAAAGAAAGAGAGATATATATTAATATATTACGCGCAACAGAGTCAAGAGACTTTGAATCCCTCGTGCGACAGGGATGGCCCAGAGGGAACCATCAATCCGTCTCCCTGTTAAAGGGGCCTTCTCAGAGCCCACCCACTTACATTTCCCCACCCCACCCCAAGGAAAACCAACAAGCCCAGAGGGAAAACCCCAAACATTGGGGGACGGGGGGGGGGACGCTAACCTTTCACCCCAGTCCTGAGTCCTCCAACAGTCTCTCCGTGGGAAAACAAGGGATCCGCCTTCTCTTCCCAGCTATTTTAAGCCACTGGCCGCGTTATCCAGCATGTAAATACATGTTTTATTCATTGGGATTAGGAGCGAAGAGCCAGCTGAAAAAGAAAACCACGGCTGTGGCTTGTTTATGCCCCCACTCCACTTCTCCACCGACCTGTTTCCTGATAGAGAACAATTAACCAGTGGAACCGCTTGCCTTCAAAAGTTGTGGATCACTAGAGGTTTGGACAGCCACCTGTCTGGAATGGTATACGTAGGTCAATGAGCCTTGGTGGAGCAGTGGGCTAATGCCTCCTTAAGTAACACCAGCTGCCTGCCATTAGTGCAGGTTCGAGTCCCACCAGGCTCAAGGTTGACTCAGCCTTCCATCCTTCCGAGGTAGGTAAAATGAGGACCCAGATTGTTGGGGGCAACAGGCTGACTCTGTAAACTGCTTAAGAGAGGGCTGTAAAGCACTGTGAAGCGGTGTATAAATCTAAGTGCTATTGCTATCTATCATCTATGTATATCATTCATCTATCATCTATATCTGTCTGTCTGTCTGTCTGTCTATCTATCTATCTATCTATCATCTATCATCATATGGCTATTATCTATCCATATCTATCTATCTATCTATCTATCTATCTATCTATCTATCTATCTATCTATCTATCTATCTATCTATCTTGGTGGAGCAGTGGGCTAATTTATTTATTTATTTTTATTTATTTTAATTCCATTTCTATCTATCTATCTATCTATCTATCTATCTATCTATCTATCTATCTATCTATCTATCTATCATCTATCATCATATGGCTATTATCTATCCATATCTATCTATCTACAAGAGCCTTGGTGGAGCAGTGGGCTAATGCCTCCTTAAGTAACACCAGCTGCCTGCAATTAGTGCAGGTTCGCGTCCCACCAGGCTCAAGGCTGACTCAGCCTTCCATCCTTCCGAGGTAGGTAAAATGAGGACCCAGATTGTTGGGGGCAATTAGCTGACTTTGTAATAATGCCGCTTGGGGGTGTGTGTGAAAGCCCTAATAAGCAGGCATATACATAGAATGAAGGCTACTGCTAAGTTTGTAAAGCCGCCCTGAGTCTTCAGAGAAGGGCGGGATATAAATGGAATTAAAATAAAATAAAAAAATATCTATCTATCATCTATCTATCTATCTATCTATCTATCTATCTATCTATCTATCTATCTATCTCTATCTATCTTGGTGGAGCAGTGGGCTAATGCCTCCTTAAGTAACACCAGCTGCCTGCAATTAGTGCAGGTTCGCGTCCCACCAGGCTCAAGGCTGACTCAGCCTTCCATCCTTCCGAGGTAGGTAAAATGAGGACCCAGATTGTTGGGGGCAATAAGCTGACTTTGTAATAATGCCGCTTGGGGGTGTGTGTGAAAGCCCTAATAAGCAGGCATATACATAGAATGAAGGCTACTGCTAAGTTTGTAAAGCCGCCCTGAGTCTTCAGAGAAGGGCGGGATATAAATGGAATTAAAATAAAATAAAAAATATCTATCTATCTATCATCTATCTATCTATCTATCTATCTATCTATCTATCTATCTATCTATCTATCTATCTATCTATCTCTATCTATCTTGGTGGAGCAGTGGGCTAATGCCTCCTTAAGTAACACCAGCTGCCTGCAATTAGTGCAGGTTCGAGTCCCACCAGGCTCAAGGTTGACTCAGCCTTCCGTCCTTCCAATGTAGGTAAAAAATGAGGACCCAGATTGTTGGGGGCAATTAAGCTGACTTTGTAATAATGCCGCTTGGATGTGTGTGTGAAAGCCCTAATAAGCAGGCATATACATAGAATGAAGGCTACTGCTAAGCTTGTAAGCCGCCCTGAGTCTTCGGAGAAGGGCGGGATATAAATGAATTTTTTTTTTTAAAAAATGATGGTGAACCTTTTAGAGACCGAGTGCCCAAACTGCGACCCGGATGCCCGGTGGGCGTGGCCCATTGGGTGGGCGTGGCTGCAGTGGTAACTGCAGACTGGGTGGGACTAAAAAGTTCAATCAATTAATTTCAACTTTGCCAGATCTTTTTTTTTTACCGCGAGAAGTTGAAATCGATTGATTGATTGAACCTTTTAGTTTGCCCACGGCGGTGGAGGCCTAAAGTGAAAAGGTTTTATAAAAGCCAGCTGAAGGCCTAGGACTGGGGCGATGGTGCGTGTGCCCACAGAGAGGGTTCTGCGTGCCACCTGTGGCACACGTCCCATAGGTTTGCCACCATGGGCTTAGGGTTAGGTCACCATGGACTTGGAGAGCAAAATTGCCAACAAATTCGGAGTGCTTGGGTGTGGTTAGGAAAGCACTAACTTTTCTAGGCTGCCCTATCTATGTTTCCTGGTAAAATACATGGGAAAATCCCATTGGAGGAAGATTCCACTTAGGGTTAGGGTTAGGTCACCATGACCTCATAGAGCAAAATGGACTTTTTATTTTTGCACATGGTGGTGGAGGCCTAAAGCAAAAAGGTTTTATAAAACCCAGCTGAAGATCTAGGATTGGGGCGACCATGCGCGTGCCAAGAGAGAGGGCTCTATGTGCCAGCTGTGGCACACATGCCAGAGGTTCGCCATCATGGGTATAGGTTCTCCTGCTTGAGCAGGGGACTGGACTAGAAGACTTCCAAGGTCCCTTCCAGCTTCTATCCTATCCTACCCTACCCTACCCTACCCTACCCTACCCTACCCTACCCTACTCTACTCTACTCTACTCTACTCTACTCTACTCTACTCTACTCTACTCTACTCTATTCATTCCTATTTCCATTCTATTCTACTCTTCTCTTCTCTACTCATTCCTTATTCTATTCTATTCTATTCTATTCTATTCTATTCTATTCTATTCTATTCTATTCTATTCTATTCTATTCTATTCCATTCCATTCCATTCCATTCCATTCCATTCCATTCCATTCCATTCCATTCTATTGCCAACTGGATTGGCGCCAATGCTTTGTTTTTGGTTAATCTGAATGGCTTCAAAGGGATCGGCCCGTCATTCATTGATACATTTATCATGATTCAGTCTTCCCCAAAAGTGCAACTCTCTCTCTCTTTCTCCCTTTCTCTCTCTCTTCTCTTTCTCTGTTTTCTCTTTTTCTCTCTCTCTTCCTCTCTCTCTCTTTTATCTTTCATTTTCTTTTTCTCTCTATCACTTTCTTTTTCTCTTTCTCATTCTCTCCCTCTCTCTTCCACCACCCATCTCTATTTCCAAGCATATCTTTCCACCGACCAGCAGCAAGCAGAAATGTTTTGGGCATGCACCATTGGGAGGGATTGTCAGAGTCAACAAAGCCAACATTGGCCAGATTCGTACAAGGGGTGGGAGAATGGGTGGGTGGTGGGACCAAGTAAAAACTTTGCCTGGAGACGGTTTGGCCTGCTTTAGGAAGCCTCAGCAGCTGAGGTTACCTTAGCTGACCTCCAAAAGCTAAGATTGGTTTGTACACGGATGGGATACCACAAGGTGATTTCCGGACAGTGAGGACAATTAACCGGTGGAATGGCTTTCCTCCTGGAGTTGCTGGTGCTCCATCGCTGGAGATTTTCAAGAAAAGACAGGACAGCCACTTGTCTGGAATGGTATAGAGTCTCCTGCTTGATCAAGGGGTTGGACTAGAAGACCTCCAAGGTCCCTTCAAGCTCTATGACTCTATGGTCCCGCGTGGTTGGTATCGTCAGAAGCAATGCATTTTCTTGTACTCCTCAGTTAATTTTCTAGATTTTTTCCTTAGGTCTCCCGAGGTGTGAAGTGCAGAGACAACCGGAATGAAAACATATTTAATTTAAAACCCATTGTTCCTTAATATGCCGGTAATAGACTTGGCAGACGTTTAACTGAAATGAAAAGTCAGAGTCAGGAGAAAGCAGAATGAGAGAGAGAGAGAGAGAGAGAGAGAGAGAGGGCAACATGGCCTAATATCAATATAATTCTGCACGGAGCGACTATTTATCTCTTGCCCCAAAATGGTGCTTGGGCTCAGGAAAAGTTAAACTGCTTTCTTAAGCAAGATTTTCTTCCTGGTGAGGATGATGACCGATTGAATTCCTGAGATTGGACTTTGTTTAGCAGGGCTATAAATTATTCTTCGAAATAGAGGTTGTGCCATTAATGTGTTAGCCGGCCTTAATTGGAATTGAAGCATCTTCAGGCTGCGTTTCAAATATTTCTTGAAAAGCAAAAAAAAAAAAAAAAAAAAGAGAGAGAGAGAGAGAGAAACTTATAATTTCTGAGTCCGGTTTAGTTCCCCCGCTGTCCGCACGTATCTGTGTAAAAGAACGGGTAGGGTTGTGTTTTTGCCGTGTTTGTTAGGTGCAAAATACACTGGTGTGTACCCCCAAACGCACACGCTGTGAGTGGGATAGCATCGGACACCCTCCGTCTGGACCTTGTTATTCAGTTTCCACTAAGCCAGGGGTCTTCAAAACTGGCCCTTTTATGACTTGTGGACTTCAACTCCCAGAATTCCTCAGCCAGGCACGCTGGCTGAGGAATTCTGGGAGTTGAAGTCCACAAGTCATAAAAGGGCCAGGTTTGAAGACCCCTGAAACAACTCAAGTGCCTTTGGGCGCCACAAAAACGTGGGATGCTACCTGGCCCAATTGCTTTGCCTGATCTTCGCAGTTAAGAGATGTATTGTGCACGATAGCTGCAGGCTTAGCGTTTGAACATCAGTACAGGTGGTCCTCAGCTTGCAACCACAATAGAGAACAAGTGTTTCCTGGGTGGTTCTTAAGTGAGTGGTGTCTGATTTTATGATTTATTGGCCTGCTTCTTCTTTGTCCTACTGACGACTTCTTCTTCTTCTTCTTCTTCTTCTTCTTCTTCTTCTTCTTCTTCTTCTTCTTCTTCTTCTTCTTCTTCTTCTTCTTCTTCTTCTTCTTCTTCTCCTTCTTCTCCTTCTTCTCCTCCTCCTCCTCTCCTCCTCCTCTTCTTCTTCTTCTTCTTCTTCTTCTTCTTTTTCTTCTTCTTCTCCTCCTCCTCCTCCTCCTCCTCCTTCTCTCTTCTTCTTCTTCTTCTTCTTCTCCTCCTCCTCCTCCTCCTCCTCCTCCTCCTCTCTCCTCCTCCTCCTCCTCCTCCTCCTCCTCCTCTCTTCTTCTACTTCTTCTTCTTCTTCTTCTCCTCCTCCTCCTCCTTTCTTCTTCTTCTCCTCCTCCTCCTCCTCCTCCTCCTCCTCCTCCTCCTCCTCCTCCTCCTCCTCCTCCTCTCTTCCTTGTCCCTAATTCCCCTCAGTAATGCGATATGTTTCATTCTGCTGTTTTACTAGCCACTCGTTCAACTGATATCAACTCCTAATAATAGCAACATAAGCTCACATCCCGACCGACCGTAACGGAGACTTGCAAATCCTTTTTTTTTCCCCTGGGCTAACTTTTTGTTGAAGCCAAGGTCAGACCGATCTAAGCGAAGCATGCAAAGGACATTTGGGAAAGGAACCGTTTGGTGGCGTGCTGATGAATCGGGTGATAAAAGAAAGCTTGGCATTGCTGTAAGAAAGAGCTGGTGTTAAAATTCATGCAGACCCAAAAAGGAAACTCAGGAGCGAGTGCTGAGGACATGACTACTTTGTCGCTTTGCTCCAGCTGGGACTGTGCAAACTGGGAAGCGTACTTTGCAACCACTGCTCAGTCTAAGGAATTTATCAGTTTCTGATCCATGATCTTGCAATGTATGGAAGTTTTATTTTATTTTTTTTATTTATTTTAATTCCATTTATATCCCGCCCTTCTCCGAAGACTCAGGGCGGCTTACAAGCTTAGCAGTAGCCGTCATTCTATGTATATGCCTGCTTATTAGGGCTTTCATACACCCCCCAAGCGGCATTATTACAAAGTCAGCTTAACTGCCCCCAACAATCTGGGTCCTCATTTTACCTACCTCGGAAGGATGGAAGGCTGAGTCAACCTTGAGCCTGGTGGGACGCGAACCTGCACTAATGGCAGGCAGCTGGTGTTACTTAAGGAGGCATTAGCCCACTGCTCCACCAAGGCAGTGAAAGCTGGACCATAAAAAAGGCTGAGCGCCAAAGAATTGAGGCCTTTGAATTCTGGTGCTGGAGAAGACTCCTGCGAGTCCCTTGGACTGCAGGGCGATCAAACCGGTCAGTCCTAGAGGAGATCAACCCGGACTGCTCTTTAGAAGGCCAGATCCTGAAGCTCAAACTCAAATCCTTTGGCCACCTAATGAGAAGGAAGGACTCACTTGAGAAGAGCCTCATGCTGGGAAAGGTTGAGGGCAATAGAAGAAGGGGTCGACAGAGAATGAGGTGGCTGGATGGAGTCACTGAAGCAGGAGGTGTGAACTTAAATGGACTCGAGAAGATGGTAGAGGACAGGAAGGCCTGGAGGAACGTTGTCCATGGGGTCGCGATGGGTCGGACACTTCACAACTAACAACAGAGGAACAGAAAGGAAGTGAAAAGCATGGATGGAAAAGATGTGTATCTGGAAGAGGGAGGGAAAGAGGGAGGGAGGAGGAGGAGAAGGAGAAGAGGAAGGAGGAGGAGGAGGAGGAGAAAGGTTGAGGGCAATAGAAGAAGGGGACGACAGAGAATGAGGTGGCTGGATGGAGTCACTGAAGCAGGAGGCGTGAGTCTAAACGGACTCCAGAAGATGGTGGAGGACAGGAAGGCCTGGAGGAATGTTGTCCATAGAGTCACAATGGGTCAGACACGACTTCGCAGCTAACAACAACAACAACAATCCATGATCAACTCGCCTCCAGTTGAAATTGATTTACTGCAATTTCACACACAGGCAGTCCTTGACTTACAACCATTTGTTTAGTGACTGCTTGAAGTTACAGCGGCGCTGGAAAAAGTGCTCAGGAGCATTTTTCACACTTACACAACTGGGGCAGCATCCCTGTGGTCAGGTGATCAAAATTCAGGTACTTGGCAACAGGCATGTACTTACGACGGTTGCCGTGTCCGTCCTGATCACCTGTTGTGACCTGACGAGCAAAGTCAATGGGGGAACCAGCTTCACTTTACAACCCTGTGACTAAGTTAACCACTGCAGCGATTCAACTTAAAAACGGTGGCAAGGAAGGTCGTAAAATGGGGCAGAACTCTTTTAATAAATGTTTCACTTAGCAACAGAAATTTTGGGCTCCGCTGTGGTCGAGGATTTGCCTGTGTGACAAGAATACAAAGTAGGAACTGTTTTGGGCCCAAGAAGGCAAAAATATTAAGTCGGATTGTCTTCCCCGCATAACGTTCCTTGCAAATATGGACACTCTTAGTAAGATATTCTCAAAAGCTTTCTGCCATAGGCTTATCCAGACCGAATAGGAAATAAAAACGGGATGATTGGGGGAGAGGGAGGACACAGGCATTTGGTATTCAGATTTTGCTTGGAAACCCGGCTGTGTAAAATTCGGGAAATTTTCAGCTCGCCTGTTATGTCAGTCAGTATGGATTTAATATTCCGATGATATTAAAATGTAAAATAAACAAACGTCTGTCTCCTGTTTCCTGCAGAGGAGAGGAATTAAGAGGCATTTGGCTGGCTGCGTCTCTATCCACCTAGCCTAGATCTGTCTACGTACTGTTGACAGAGTATGAAGACTGAGGAGGGGAGCCACAATCTTGGCTCAAGTAGCGAACAATTAAATTTTTTTTCAATAGCAGAGATCACATTAGAAGATGCTGAAAGAGTCAGCGCTCACAAAATTGGCTCATTCCAAGAGGTTTTGGACCACAATTTCCATTAAGCCCTGGCCGTTCTTTGAGCCTGCAGAAGACAAGCGTGTAGGGAGTTGTAGGGAGGGAGTTAGGGAGGGTGGGGAAGAAGAAGGAAGGAAGGAAGGAAGGAAGGAAGGAAGGGAAGGAGGGAGAGGAAAGAAGAAATAGGACAGGAAGGAAGGAAGGAAAGAAGGAAGGAATAGAGGGAGGAAAGGAAGGGAAGGAGGGAGAGGAAAGAAGAAATAGGAAGGAAGGAAGGAGAGGAAAGAAGGAAGGAAGGGAAGGAGAAATAGGAAGGAAGGAAGGAAGGAATAGAGGGAGGGAAGGAAGGGAAGGAAGGAGAGGAAAGAAGAAATAGGAAGGAAGGAAGGAAGGAAGGAGAGGAAAGAAGGAAGGAAGGGAAGGAGAAATAGGAAGGAAGGAAGGAAGGAATAGAGGGAGGGAAGGAAGGGAAGGAGGGAGAGGAAAGAAGAAATAGGAAGGAAGGAAGGAAGGAATAGAGGGGGGAAGAAAGGGAAGGAGGGAGAGGAAAGAAGAAATAGGAAGGAAGGAAGGAAGGAATAGAGGGAGGGAAGAAAGGGAAGGAGGGAGAGGAAAGAAGAAATAGGAAGGAAGGAAGGAAGGAAGGAAGGAAGGAAGGAAGGAAGGAAGGAAGGAAGGAAGGCCGGCCAAGATCACACCTTATTCTAAGCCATTATTCTGCAGTTCTCCAAATTGATTGTTAAAAATTGGAGACTGGACAAGCTTTTTCCCCCCCGACATGCAAAAAAACACAACAATTCCCGCGGATCACTTTGAAAGTCCCAGTGGATTGTTTTGCAAGCCCAAATTGATTGAAGAATCCCGATCTATCCCGTCGATTTTCCAACTGAATCTAAAGTTTGAATTGAACCGGGTCAGCTTGTTAGCTCAACTTAGATGCCCCGTGGAGGAAAAGGAAATGGGGGGGGGGGGAAACGCCACGCCAGAGGGCGCTAAAACTCTACCATCCATAAGGGAAGACTGTGGACTTCGGATAGTGTGAGTTTTTTGCCCTGCCGCTTAACGACGTTCGGCAACATGCACTGCTACGCCAAGCCGTGTTTTTAGGCCTTGGGAAATCTACCAAGATCGCCATTTATGCGAGCAAAGGTGTTGCCAAAGTGAAAGCTGGACCTGGAAGAAGCAGGCTAAGAAGAAGGCTGACACCTTTGAACTTTGGTGTTGAAGTTTCCTAAGGCGGCCTTGGACAATTCAACAAAAACAAACGGTTGGAACAAATCAGCCAGGGTTCTCACCTGAGACACAAATGAAAAGCTCAAATTATCCCACCTTGGACATATTATACGAAGAGCCAGCTCTGTAGAGAAGGCTCAAATGCTGAGAATGGAATCAGAATTATTTATTTATTTATTTATTTATTCGCTTTATATACCGCCCTATTCCCAAAGGACTCAGGGCGGTTTACAAGGCAACATTTAAAAACAATCCAATCTAAAATTAAAATAAATTAAATTAAATTAAGTCTAGCCGCAAAAATTAAAATCACAATTTAAAAACATTAAACCCCTCAGTCCAGACCAGATAGCTCAAAGAGCCAGGTTTTTATGTCCCGGCGAAATGAACGAAGGTCGGGGGCAGTCCGGAGTTCCGTTGGCAGTTGATTCCATAGGGCAGGCGCGCCCACATTAGAATTAGAATAACAAGAGTTGGAAGGGGCCTTGTAGATCATCTAGTCCAACCCCCTGCCCAACCTACACCATTGGATGGACTCAGTTATAGCGGTAATGGATGCCCCATTGGAAGATCTAAAGCAGAGGTCTTCAAATCTGGCCCTTTTATGACTTGTGAGCTTCAGCTCCCAGAATTCCTCAGCCAGGAACGTTAGGAACAGGTTTCTCACCATGGAGAAAATCCATCTATCTAGTTGCTAAGAGCTGACAATGACCTCACGAGACACAATCAGGACAGTGACTTCTCAAGTTGGGCACAGCCGTGTGATTTTTTTTCCTTTTTAGTGACCAATTTGCTGTCCCCCATGGTCATTAAGCAAGGATGGCCTGTGTGGATGAGAATTTTGGATCCTCCTTTGAAAGAAAGCCCATTAAAGTTTCTTCTCGCCAAAGTAGGTGTGGTGCAGAGCGGGCAAAGGCTGCACCAGCTATTTTTCAATTCAACATCCCGGCTGAAATCCAACAGAGGTGTGATTCGCACACTTCTGAAAAGGCAACTTTTCAATGGGTTCTCCAAGCCTCAGCTTGCCTTTTGGGAAAGTAAGCCTGGTCGGATGCTATTAATTCCCCTCTACCTATAGGAATGCAATCACATTTCAGAAAGGACTTGTCTCTCTCTGTCTGTCTGTCTGTCTCTCTCTTCTTTCTCTCTGTCTCTCTGTCTCTTCTCCCTCTGACTTTCTCTCTCTGTGTGTCTGTCTATTTCTCTCTCTCTGACTCTGTGTCTGTCTCTTCTCTCTGTCTGTCTGTCTCTCTCTGTGTCCATCTCTTCTCTCTGTGTCTTCTCTCTCTCTCTTCTTTGTCTCTCTCTTCTCTCTCTGACTCTTTCTCTCTCTGTGTGTCTGTCTGTTTCTCTCTGTCTGACTCTGTGTCTGTCTCTTCTCTGTCTGTGTCTCTGTCTGTGTCCATCTCTTCTCTCTGTGTCTTCTCTCTCTCTTCTTTCTCTCTCTCTCCTCTCTCTGACTTTCTCTCTCTGTGTGTCTGTCTATTTCTCTCTCTGACTCTGTGTCTGTCTCTTCTCTCTGTCTGTGTCTCTCTCTGTGTCCATCTCTTCTCTCTGTCTCTGCTCTCTCTCTCTCTCTCTCTCTCTCTGTATTTCTCTAACTCTCTGTCTCTTCTCTCTTTCTTTCTTTCTCTGTCTCTCTTTCTCTGTGTGTCTCTTCTCTGTCTCTCTCTCTCTCTGTATCTGATTCTCTCTCTGTCTCTCTCTCTCTGTGTGTGTGTGTCTCTCTCTCTTTTCTCTCATGATTCAGAATCAGCTCTTTAGGCTGTGTCAAAGGCTGATTGCAAATATCTGCTTGTTAAAGCTAACACTTGCTGCCAAGGGATTCTCTTAGCAAGCACATACTGGTGACCTCTTTAATCCCGTGGAGTTTTTTTTTTGCTTTCTCTAGCTCATAAACTCCCTGTGAAAACAAAAGAGAGAGAGAGAGAGAAAAATATGCTGATTATCGGAGCCCTACCATAGTCTTGGGGATTTTAAGAGGTGGCATGACCAATCTCTTCAGCTCAGTGGAAGAGCACAGAAGGGAGGGAGACCTAAGGACTGGACAGCCAAGCAGCATCTTTTCTCCCTGTCTCCCAAGGTCTTTCCCGTATACCATTACAGATGTGGTTGACGTGGGGAAGAATGGAACTCCTCCAACTAGGGAACGGTTGCTGGAATTGGGTATGTGTAGTTTAATGAAGAGAAGGACGAGGGGTGACATGACAGCAGTCTTCCAGTATCTCAGGGGCTGCCCCAAAGAAGAGGGAGTCAAGCTGTTCTCCAAAGCACCTGAAGGCAGGACAAGAAGCAACGGATGGAAACTCATCAAGGAGAGAAGGCCTAGAACTAAAGTGAAACTTTCTGACAGTCAGATCAATTAATTAGTGGAACGACTTGCCTCCAGAGGTGGTGAATGCTCCAACACTGGAGGTTTTTAAGAAGAGACTGGACAGCCATTTGTCTGAAATGGTATAGGGTTTCCTGCCTGAGCAGGACTAGAAGACCTCCAAGGTCCCTTCCAACTCTGTTATTCTGTAATTGTGATATTTTATTCTCCAAAGCACCTGAAGAAGCAACGGGTGGAAACTAATCAAGGAGAGAAGCAACCTGGAACTAAGGAGAAACTTCCTGACAGTGAGGACAATTCACCAGTGGAACAGCTTTGCCTCCAGAAGCTGTGAATGC